>NC_041752.1:8117802-8233341 GCF_004115215.2 Ornithorhynchus anatinus | reverse complement strand
GGCAGTAGAAAGAGAGAAGGGAGGAGAGGTAGGAGGGGGCAAGGTGATGGAGAACTTTGAAGCCCAGAGTGAGAAGTTTTTGTTTCGTGGAGGTTGATAGGCAACCATGGGAGGATTTTAAGAAGGGGAGTGACACGCTCAGAGCGTTTCTGCAGGAAGATGATCCGGGCAGCGGAATGAAGAATAGACTGGAGCAGGGAGAGACAAAAGGAAGGGAGGTCCTAGAGAAGGCTGACACAATGATCCAGCCGGGATATTATGAGAGCTTTACGAGTAAGGTAGCCATTTGGATGGAGACGAAAGGGTAGAACTTGGCGATATTGTGACGGATTCGATGTGCGGGGTGAATGAGAGAGCTGAGTCAAAGATGACACCAAGGTTGTGGGCTTGAGAGACGGGAAGGATGGTCGTACCATCCACAGTGACAGGGAAGTCAGGAAGAGGACAGGGCTTGGGAGAGAAGATAAGGAGCTCAGTTTTGGACATGTTGAGTTTTAGGTGGCAGGCAGACATCCAGGTGGAGATGTCCTGGAGGCAGGAGGAGATACGAGCCTGAAGGGAGGGGGAGAGAACCGGGGAGGAGATGTAGATGTGGGTGTCATCTGCATAGAGATGATAGTTGAAGCCGTGGGAGCGAATGAGTTCACCAAGGGAGTGACTGTAGATGGAGAACAGAAGAGGGCCAAGAACTGACCCTTGAGGAACCCCTACAGTTAGAGGATGGGAGGGAGAGGAGGAGCCTGCAAAGAAGACCAGAAAGATAAGAGGAGAGCCAGGAGAGGCCAGAGTCCGTGAAGCCAAGGTGAGATAGGGTATGGAGGAGAAGGGGATGCTCGACAGTGTCAAAGGCACCTGAGAGGTCGAGGAGGATTAGGATGGAGTAGAAGCCATTGGAATTGGCAAGAAGGAGGTCATGGGTGACCTTGGAGAGAGCAGTCTCGGTAGAGTGGAGGGGACGGAAGCCAGATTGGAGGGGGTTCAGGAGAGAGTTGGAATTAAGGAATTCTAGGCAGCGAGTGTAGATGACTCGTTCTAGGAGTTTGGAAAGGAAGGTTAGGAGGGAGATAGGGCGATAACTGGAAGGGGATGTGAGGTCAAGAGAGGGTTTTTTTTTAGGATGGGGGATACATGGGCATGTTTGAAGGTAGAGGGGAAGAAGCCATTGGAGAGTAAGTGGTTAAAGGTAGAAGTTAAGGAGGGGAGGAGGGAAGGGGCGATGGTTTTTAGAAGGTGAGCACGAATGGGGTCCGAAGCACAGGTGGAGGGGGTGGCATTTGCGAGGAGGGAGGAGATCTCCTCTGAGGATACTGCAGCGAAGGATGCGAAAGTAGGGGAGAGGGTTGGGAGCGGGGGGATGCAGAAGGGGGAGGGGTGACTTTGGGGAGCTCAGACCTGCTTGTGTTAATTTTCGTGATGAAGTAGGTGGACAGATCGTTGGGGTTGAGGGATGGGGGAGGGGGAGGAACAGGGGACCTGAGGAGAGAATTAAAAGTCCGGAACAACTGGCCGGGGTGACGGGCATGGGCGTCAATGAGGGAAGAAAAATAGTTTTGCCTGGTGGAGGAGAGGGCAGAGTTAAGGCAGGAAAGGATAAAGTTGAAATGGATAAAGTCGACTTGGTGCTTGAACCTTAGCCAGCAGCGCTCAGCAGCTGGAGCATAAGAGCGAAGGAGGCAGACAGAGGCAGAGACCCAGGGCTGTGGGTTAGTGGAGCGAGAGCGGTGGAGGGAAAGGGGGCGAGTGAGTTGAGATGAGTAGAGAGGGTGGAATTGAGAGCGGTAACCTGATCATCGAGAGTGGGAAGAGGGGATAGGGAGGCAAGGTAGGGAGAAATGTGTTTGGAGAGACGGGTGGGATCAAGAAAGCAGAGGTCTCTGTGGGGGAGTAATACAGATTTGCAGGGGGAGAGAGTGTGAGAGAGGAGGCAGGTGAAAAGGTTATAGTCCGAGAGAGGGATTTCAGAGTTGGTGAGGGAGGAGATAGTGCAGCGGTAGGAGATGACAAGATCGAGGGTGTGACCAGGTTGGTGAGTGGGGGAGGTGTGGTGGAGCAGGAGGTTGGCAGAGTCGAGGAGTGATAGCAGGCGGGCGGCAGAGGAGTCACCGGGTACACCCATGTGGACGTTGAAGTCTCCGAGGATCATAGTGGGCAGAGAGGAGACAAAGAATGTGAGAAAGGGGTCAAGGTGGTTGAAGAAGTCGGAGGTGGAACCAGGAGGGCAGTAGATGACGGCTACAAGAATCGGAGAGGGTGGTAGAGGGGAATGATATGGGCTTCAAAGGAGGGGAAGGAGAGGGAAGGGGGAGGAGGAATAGTGCGCAAGCGGCAGCGGGGTGAGAGAAGGAAGCCGACTCCTCCTCCTTTTCCGGTGAGTCTGGGGGAGTGGGAGAAGGAGAGGCCTCCGCTGGAGAGAGCAGCAGAAGAGACCGTGTCTTCAGAAGTGAGCCAGGTCTCCGTAAGGGCGAGGAGGAGGAGAGAGCGGGAAAGGAAAAGGTCAAGAATGAAAGGTAGTTTACCTGTAATTGTGCGGGGATTCCAAAGGTTACACTTGACAGCGGCTGTGGGTGCAGGGGAGGGAGGGGAGGAAGCGGGGGAGGGAAGGTTTTGGATGGGAATGAGATGGCGGGGGCCTGGGCGGGGAGAGGGGGATGAGGGGTGGCGGTGGACAGGAGGACTGTGATGGGGCGTGGTTAGGGAAGAGGAAGGGAGGGGGTGGGAAGAGGGAAGGGAAGGGGTGGGAGGAGGGAAGGGGAGGGGGTGGGAAGAGGGAAGGGGAAGGGGTGGGAGGAGGGAAGGGGAGGGGGTGGGAGGGGGGATTGGTGGGGAGGAGCGCAGGGGGAGGGGGAAGAGGGGTGGCGCTGGTAAAGTGGGGTTCTAGGGCGGGAGAAGGGAGGAGGGGAGGAGGCAGAGGAGAGAGCGGGAAAGAGCTGGGCGGGAGAGGGGAAGGGGAAGGCGAGAATTGGGAGGGGCTGATGGAAGGAGGGGGGATGGAAGACATGGTGAGGTCAGAGCACTGAGAACAATTAACAATAACATGCGAAACCGGTTATAGAGCAACATGATACAATAAGATATTATTAATAAGCAGGTGATGACCAGGGTCGGGTGTTGACTTGACTAAGGGTCAATCGGATCAAAATCTAAAGGCTAGCGGCAAGAAGAGTCCTGGGGCTCGTGGTCCAAATGTCTCTTAGGCGGCTGAGGGAGCCCTGAGGATGTCTGATGTGGGGAAGGATGGAGCTGATGTAGGGGATAGGGCAGGGGAAACTCACGGGGAGAGGAGTAGTTGCGGGCGCAGGTAGCAGCTAAAGTAACACAGTGAGAACAAGGGCATTGTTGCCCGGGGATGGGGGCGTAGGGGGGAAGGGGGGGGGGGGGGAATCAATCACCTCTTGTCAGAGCACGGGGAGGAAAGAGTGAGGGCTCCCCAAAGGATGGCCGCTTCTGGGCGGAGCGGGGGAGGGCTGTTGGGGATATAATGTCCCACGGCCCGCGGTGGGGAGAGGGGCGGCAGGGTAGCACAATGTCCATGGCCGGGGGGTGGGTGGAGCAGGGAAGCAAAATGGTCCACGACTCCGGGGCGGGGGAAGGGGAGCACAATGTCCCACGACTCTAGGTGGGGGCGGTGGTGCTGGGGAGAACAGAGTTTGCCAGTTTGGTCCCCCCGCTTTTGCCTTCCCGGCCTGGCATCGAACCCTTCTCATTCCAGTTTGGCCGTACTGCCTTTGCCTTCTAGACCTGGCAACAAACTCTTCTCATTCCAGTTTGGGTCCCGCCGCCTTTGCCTTGCAAGCCTGGCCCTGAACCCTTCTTTTTCCAGTTTGGGCACCCCAACTTTGTCTTCCAGGCCTGGTCCCAAACGCTTCTCGTTCCAGACCTAGCTCTGAACCCTTCTCGTTCCAATTTGCCCCGCCTGCCCCCCGCCTTTGCCTTCCAGACTTGGCCCCCAACCCTTTTCATTCCCGTTTGGGGCTCCCCGCCTTTGCCTTGCAGGCCTGTCCCAGAACCCTTCGCATTCCAGTTTGGGTCCCCTGCCTTTGCCTCTCAGGCATGCTCCCCAACTCTTCTCGTTGCAGGCCTGGCACTTAACCCTTCTCGTTCCAGTTTTGATGCCCCCTCCTTTGCCTTCAAGACCTGGCCCCGAACCTACTCCTTACAGTTTGGCAGCCCCAGCTTTTGCCTTCCAGACCTGGCCCCTAACCCATCTCATTTCGATGCCAGGCCCCGAACTCTTCTTGTTCCATTTTCGGTGCCCCAGCCTTCGCCTTCCAGTCCTGGCCCGGAACCCTTCCCGTTCCAGTTTGGGTTCCCCCACCTTTGCCTTCCAGACCTGGCCCCGAACCTTTCAAGTTCCAGTTTGGGCACCTCTGTCTTTGCCTTGTTGGCCTGGCCCCAAACCTTCTCGTTCCAGTTTGGCCCCCCCGCATTTGCCTTCCAGACCTGGCCCCGCCCGGAACCCTTCTTGTTCGAGTTTGGGCCCCCCAGTCTTTGCCCTGCAGGCCTGGCCCTGAACACTTCTCCTTCCAGTTTGGGCCCTGCTGCCTTTGCCACTCCGCCCGAGGCGGCCATTTTGTGAAGCCCCCACTCTGCCTGAGGCGGCCATTTTGGGAAGGCCTCACTCCCTCTTCCCTCTTGAGGTGATTCATCCCTCCCGCCCCCGCCCCGGGCGACGACGTCCTTGTTCTCACCATGTTACCTTACCTTAGCCGCCGCCTACGGCCGCCACGCACCCCGGACAACCTCAGGGCCCCCCCGCCGCCACAGGGTTATTTGGTCATGAGCTCTGGGACTCTCTCGGCCGCTGGCCGCTTGACTTTGAGTCTGATCGGGTAGGGTCGGCTCGTCCCCCGACCCTGGTCATCGCCTGCTTATTAACACTATTGTAGTGTGCCTTACTGTAGCATGTTGCTATATTTTGCGATCTCGCTTTTTATTGTTTATTGTCGTCAGATTTTGAATTTGATCAGGTCGCCCCTTAATCGAGTCTACCCCCGACCCTGGTCATCACCCCTTTTATTAACACGACTATATTGTATCATACTGTATCATGTTGCTATATTAGCACCACTGTATTGTATCATATTGTATCATGTTGCTATATTACCGATTTCGTTTATTACTGTTTATTGTTGTCAGTGCTGCCACCCACCTCTCTGGCCTCGCCATGTCCCTCCTCCCCCTCCCCCCTCCGCCCCTTCCTATCCTCCCCTTCCCCTTCCCTTCCCCTCTCTCGCTCAGCTTTCCCGCTCTCTCCTCTGTCTCCTCCCCCCTCCTCTCTCCCGCCCTAGAACCCACTTTACCAGCGCTACCCCTCTTCCCCCTCCCCCTACTCTTCCCCCACCAAACCCCTCTTCACCCCCTCCCCCCTTCTCTCTTCCCCACCCATGCCCCATCCCAGTCCTCTTGTCCCACCGCCACCCCTCATCCCCCTCTCCTCGTCCAGGGCCCCGCCACCTCCTTCCCATCCAAACCCTCCCCTCCCCCGCCCTTCCCCCCCTCCCCTTGCACCCACAGCTACTTTCAAGTGTGGCCTCTGGAACCCCGCTCTATTACAGGCAAGCTACCTTTCATCCATGACCTTTTCCTCTCCCGCTCTCCTCCTCTCTTCGCCCTTTCGGAAACGTGGCTCTCTCCCGAAGACACGGTCTTCCCCGCCGCTCTCTCCAGCGGAGGCCTCTCCTTCCCACTCCCCCAGACTCACCGGTAAGGGAGGAGGCGTCGGCTTCCTCCTCTCGCCCCGATGCCGCTTCCGCACTATCCCTCCTCCCCCTCCCTCCCTTCCCTCCTTCGAAGCCCATATCATTCGCCTCTACCACACCCCTCCAGTATTTGTTGCTCATCTACCGCCCTCCTGGTCCCACCTCCGACTTCTTCACACCACCTGACCCCTTCTCACCTTCCTTCTCTCCTTCTCTCTGCCCACTCTGATCCTCGAGACTTCACATCCATATGGATGTACCCGACGACTCCTCTGCCGCCGCCTGCTATCCTCCTCGACTCTGCCGACCTCCTCCTCCACCAACCGCGCCCACTCACCGACTCGGGTCACACCCTCGATCTCGTCATCTCCTACCGCTGCACTATCTCCTCTCCTCACCAACATCTGAAATCCCTCTCTCTGACCCCATAACCTTCTCACCTTGCCTCATCTCTCACACTCCCTCCCCTGCAAATCTCGCTACTGCCCCACAGAGACCTCCGCTCTCTCGATCCCATCCGTCTTTCCAATAGCATCTCTCCTCACCTTGCCGACCTGTCCTCACTTCCCCACTCTCGAGCGTCAGGTACTCCGCTGCCTCAAACTCCACCCTCTCTACTCATCTCGACTCTCTCGCCCCCCTTTCCCTCCCGCCGCTCTCGCTCCACTAACCACAGCCCTGGATCACCCTCCTCCGTCCGCCTCTAGGCTCCTAGGCTCGAGCTGCTGAGCGCTGCTGGCGAAAGTCCAAGCACCAAGCCGACCTCACACACTTCAAATTTATCCTTCCTGCTTAACTCTGCCCTCTCCTCCGCCAGGCAAAGCTTCTTCCTCCTCATCGACACCCATGCCCGTCACCCCCGCCGATTGTTCCGGACCTTTAACTCTCTCCTTAGGCCCCCCTGTTCCTCCCCCTCCCCCCTCTCTCCCCCCTAATGATCTGGCCACCTATTTCCTCACGAAAATCAACACGATCAGGTCTGAGCTCCCCAAAGTCACCCTCCGCCTCTCCCCCTCCCCCCAACAACCCCCTCCCCTACTTTCCATCCTTCCCTGCAGTATCCTCAGAGGAGATCTCCTCCTCCTCGCAAGTGCCACCCCCTCCACCTGCGCCTCGGACCCCATTCCTCTCACCTTCTTAAAACCATCGCCCTGCCCTCCTCCTTCCTTAACTTCTATTTTAACCACTCATCTCCAAGGGCTCTTCCCCTCTGCCTTCAAACACGCCCACGTCTCCCCCATCCTAAAAAACCCGCTCTTGACCCCACTTCCCCTCCAGTTATCGTCCTAATCTCCCTACTACCCTTCCTTTCCAAAATCTTAGAACGAGTCGTCTACAATCGATGCCTAGAATTCCTTAACTCCCATTCTCTCCTAGACCCCCTCACTCTGGCTTCCGTCCCCTCCACTCTACCGAGACTGCTCTCTCTAAGGTCACCCATGACCTCCTTCTTGCCAAATCCAATGGCTCCTACTCCATTCTGATCCTCCTTGACCTCTCTGCTGCCTTTGACACTGTCGACCATCCCCTCCTCCTCCATACCTTATCTCACCTTGGCTTCACGGACTCTGTCCTCTCCTGGTTCTCCTCTTACCTCTCTGGCCGATCATTCTCGGTCTCCTACGCTGGAGCCTCCTCCCCCTCCCATCCTTTAACTGTTGGAGTTCCTCAAGGGTCAGTTCTTGGCCCTCTTCTGTTCTCCATTTACACTCACTCCCATCGGTGAACTCATCCGCCTCCACGGCTTTGACTACCAATCTATAGTGCAGATGGACACGCAGATCTTACATCCGCCCCACTGTCCTCTCCCCCTCCCTTCAGGCCTCGCATCTCCCTGCCTGCCTCCGGGAACGTCTCCACCTGTGAATGTCGGCCCTGCCACCTAAAACTCAATGAGCAGACGAGCTCCTCATCTTTCCCTCCCAAGCCGGTCCGCTCCCAGACTTCTCCATCACCGTGGATTGGCACGACCATCCCTTGCCCGCTCCCGCAGGGCCCGCAAATCTCGGTGTCATCCTTGGACTCGTCCCCTCGTTCACTGCCCACACATCCATCCGTTACCAGGAAGCCTGCCGTGTTCACGCTCTACAATATCGCCAAGATCGCCCCTTTCCTCTCCACGCCAAACGGCTACCCTTACTACTTACGGGCTCTCGTTATATCCCGGCTAGACTACTGTGTCAGCCTTCCTCTCTGACCTCCCTTCCTCCTCTCTCGCCCCGCTCCGGTCTATTCTCACTCCCGCTGCCCGGCTCATCTTCCTGCAGAAAACGAGTCTGGGCATGTCACTCCCCTTCTTAAACAACTCCCATGGTTGCCCTATCGACCTCCGGCTCCAATACAAAAACTCCTCACTCTAGGCCTTTCAAGGCTCTCCATCACCTTGCCCCTTCCTACCTCTCCTCCCTTCTCTCTTCTACCGCCCACCCCGCAGCTACGCTCGACTTCCTCGCCGCCCACCCTCTCTCGCCGTCCCATCGCGTCCTCTCGCCTCTATCCCGCCCGTCGACCCCTTGGGTCACGTCCTCCCGCCGCCGGTCTCTGGAACGCCCTCCCTCCGCTCAATCCTCCGCCAAATGATCTCTTGCCCTCTTCATCAAACCCCTTACTTAAAAAATCACCTTCCTCCAAGAGGCGTATCCCAGACTGAGCCTCCTCCTTCCCCCTCTACTTCCCTTCATGCCATCCCCCTTTACCTTTCCGCAGCTAAAGCCTCATTTTCCCCTTTTCCCTCTGCTCCTCCACCTCTCCCTTCCCATCCCCACAGCACTGTACCCGTCCGCTCAACTGTATATATTTTCGTTACCCTATTTATTTTGTTAATGAATTGTACATCGCCTGATTCTATTTAGTTGCCATTGTTTTTACGAGATGTTCTTCCCCTTGACGCTGTTTAGTGCCATTGTTCTTGTCTGTCCGTCTCCCCCGATTAGACTGTAAGCCCGTCAAACGGCAGGGACTGTCTCTATCTGTTGCCGACTTGATCATCCCAAGCGCTTAGTACAGTGCTCTGCACATAGTAAGCGCTCAATAAATACTATTGAATGAATTAATGCCTGGCCCTGAGCCCTTCTCTTTTCAGTTTGGGTTCCCCGCCTTTGCCTTCCAGGCCTGGCCATGAACCTTCTCTTTCCAGTTTGGGCCTCCTAGCCACAGCCATCTGGACCTTGCCCCGAATGTTTCTCCATCCAGCTTGAGCCCACCCGCCCTTGCCTTGCAGGCCCGGCCCCAGCACTTCTGGTTCCAGGCCTGGCCCCGAACTTTTCTCTTTCCAGTTTGGACCTCCCTGTCTTTAATAATAATAATAATAATGTTGGTATTTGTTAAGTGCTTACTATGTGCCAAGCACTGTTCTAAGCGCTGGGGTAGACACAGGGGAATCAGGTTGTCCCACGTGGGGCTCACAGTCTTAATCCCCATTTTACAGATGAGGTAACTGAGGCACCGAGAAGTTAAGTGACTTGCCCAAAGTCACACAGTTGACAAGTGGCCGAGCTGGGATTCGAACCCATGACCTCTGACTCCAAAGCCCGTGCTCTTTCCACTGAGTGCAGTCCTGCCCCCCAGCCAATCTCCTTCCAGGCCTGGCCCGAATCCTTCTCTTTCCAGGTTGAGCCCCACCACCTTTGCCTTCAAGACCTGGCCCGAACCCTTCTTGTTCCAGTTTGGGCATCCCCGCCTTTGCCTTGCAGGCCTGGCCTCCAAACATTATTGTTCCAGACCTGGCCCCGAACCATTCTTGATCAGGTTTGGGCCCTCTGCCCCCTTTGCCTTGCAGGGTTGGCCCCCGACCCTTCTTGGTCCAGGCCTGGCCTTGTACCATTCTCGTTCAAGGTTGCCCCACCACCCAACTTTGCCTTCCAGACCTGGCCCCAAATCCTTTGGTTCTAGTTCGGGCCCTCCCGCCTTTGCCCTGTAGGCCTGGCCCCCAACACTTCTTGTTCCAGAATTGGCCCCTAACCCTTCTCGTTCCAGTTTGGGACCCCCCCATGTTTGCCTTGCAGGCCTGGCTCCCAACCCTTCTCGTTCCCGCCCTGGCCCCAAAGCCTTCTTGTTCCAGGTTGGGTTCCCCTGTATTTGCCTTCCAGACCTGTCCCCAAACCCTTTTCGTTCCAGTTTGGGTCCCCCCACCTTTGCCTTCCAGACCTGGCTACGAACGCTTCTCCTTCCAGTTTCGTTCCCCCCACCTTTGCCTTCCAGGCCTGGCCACAAATCCTTCTTGTTCCAGTTTGGGCCCTCCACCTTGGCCTTGCAGGACTGGCCCCCAACCTTTCTTGTTCCAGGGCTGGCCCCAAACCCTTATCGTTTCAGTTTGGGCCCCCTCTCATTTGCATTGCAGGCCTGGCCCCGAACCCTTCTCTTTCTAGTTTGGGTCCCCCACCTTTGCCTTCCAGTTCTGGCCCTGAACCCTTCTCCTTCCACTTTGGATCCCCCCCTTTTGCCTTCCAGACCTGGCCCCCAACATCTCTCGTGCCAGGCCTGGCCCGAGCCCTTCTCATTCCAGTTTGGGTCCCCCTGCCTTTGCCTTGCAGGCCTGGCCCCCAACCCTTCTGGTTACAGGCCTGGCCCTGAACCCTTCTCGTTCCAGTTTAGGTCCTCCCTCCTTTGTCTTCTAGACCTGACTTTGAACCCTTCTTTTTTCAGTTTGGGTCCCCTTGCCTCTGCATTCCAGACTTGGCCCTGAACGCTTCTCGGTCCAGTTTGGGTCCCCCTGCCTTTGCCTTCTAGTTTTGATCCCCAAACTTTCTCGTTCCAGACCAGGACAGAAACCTCTCATTCCAGTTTCCCACGCCTTTGCCTTGCAGCCTGACACCAACCCTTTCGTTCCTATTGGGACCCCCTTTGCCTTGCAGACCTGGCCCCACCACATCTCGTTCCAGGACTGGCCCTGAACCCATCTCGTTCCAGTTGGGCCTCCCACCTTTGCCTCCAGACGTGGCCCTGAACCTTCTTGTTCCAGTTTGACACCGCCCCTCCCGCCCCCGCAGCCTTTCCCTTCCAGACTGGCCAACCTTTCTCATTCCTGGCCTGGTCTTTCTCATTTCAGTTTGTGTTCCGCTGTATTTGCCATCCAGACCTGGCCCCAACCTTCTCATTCTAGTTTGGGTCCCCTGCCTTTGCCTTCCAGACCTGGCTCCGAACGCTTCCCGTTCCAGTTTCGTTCCCCTCACCTTTGACTTGCAGGCCTGGCCTGGAAACCTTCTCATTCAGTTTGCCCCCACCCCCGCCTTTCCTTCCAGACCTGGCCGCGAATCCTTGTCGTTCCAGTTTGCCCCCTCCACCTTTCTCTTCCAGGTCTGGCCCCCAACAATTCTTATTCCTGGCCTGGCCCCAAACCATTCTTGTTCCAGTTTGGATCCCCCCACCTTTGCCTTCCAGACCTGGCTATGAACACTTCACATTCCAATTTCGTTCACCCCACCTTTGACTTGCAGGCCTGGCCCCGAACCATTCTCGTTCCAGTTTGGCCCACCCACCTTTGCCTTCCAGGCCTGGCCTGGAAACCTTATTCCAGTTTGGGCCCCCTGCCTGTGCCTTGCAGGCCTGGCCCCCAACACTTCGCGTTCCAGGCCTGGCTCCTAACCCTTCTCCTTCCAAACCTGGCCCATAACCTCTCTCGTTCCAGGCTTGACCCTGAACGCTTCTCATTCCAGTTTCGGGCCCCCGTCTTTGTCTTCCAGAACTGGCCCTGAACCTTTCTCTTTCCAGTTTGGGCCCTCCTTGCCTTTGCCTTCCAGGCCTGGCCTCGAACCCTTCTTGTTCCAGTTTGTGTCCCCCTGCCTTTGCCTTCCAGACCCGGTCCTGTACCCTTCTCCTTCCAGTTTGGGTCCCCTGCCTTTGCTTTGCAGGCCTGGCCCCCAACCATTCTTGTTCCATATCTGGCCTTGAACCCTTCTCGTTCCAGTTTGGGTCCCTCCTCCTTTGCTCTCCAGACCTGGCCCCGAACTCTTCTCATTCCAGGCCTGGCCCCAAACCAGTCTTCATCCAGTTTGGAACCCCCCAGCCTTTGCCTTCCAGACCTGGCCCAGAACACTTCTCTTTCCAGTTTGGGACCCCCTGCTTTTGCCTTCCAGACCTGTCCCCCCAACCCCTCTAGTTCCAGACCTGTCTCCAAACCCATCTTATTCTAGTTTGGGTCCCCTCGCCTTTGCACGCTGTAGAAGCAGCGTGGCTCTGTGGGAAGTACATGGGCTTAGGAGTCAGAGGTCATGGGCTCTAATCCCGGCTCTGCCACCTGTCAGTCGTGTGATATTGGGCAAGTCACTTGACTTCTCGGTGCCTCAGTTACCTCATCTGTAATATGGGGATTAAGACTGAGAGCCTCAAGTGGGACAACCTCATTACCCTGTATCTACCCCAGCACTTAGAACAGTGCTCAGCACATAGTAAGTGCTTAACGAATACCAACATCATTACTATTATTAATATTATTATTTGCCTTGAAGGCCTGGCCCCCAATCCTTCTCGTTCCAGACCTCAACCTGAATCCTTCTTGTTCCAGTTTGGGTCCCTCTGCCTTTTCCTCCCAGGCCTGCCCGAACACTTCTCGTACCAGATTGGGTCCCCTCTTGCTTGCCTTCAAGACCTGGCTCCGAACCCTTCTCCTTACAGTTTGGGTGTCCCCACCTTTGCCTTCCAGACTTGGCCCTGAACTTCTCGTTCCAGTTTGGGTCCCCCGCTTTTGCCTTCCAGTCCTGGTCCCGAACCCTTCTCCTTCAGTTTGGTCCCCGGCTTTTGTCTTCCAGACGTGGCCCCCAACCTTTCTCGTTCCAGGCCTGGCCCCGAAGTCTTCTCGTTCTAGTTGGACCCCCCCCGTCTTTCCCTTGCAGGGCTGGCCCCAAACCCTTCTCGTTCCAGTTTGGGCCCCCCTTGCCTTTGCCTTGCAGACCTGGACCGGAACTCTTCTATTTCCAGTTTGGGCCCCCCCGACTTTGCCCTGCAAGCCTGGCCCCAAATCCTTCTCGTTCCAGTTTGGGCTCCCGCCTTTGCCTTGCAGGCATGGTCCCTAACCCTTCTTGTTCCAGACCTGGCCCTGAACCCTTCTCTTTCCAGTTTGGGCCACCCCACCTTTAGCTTCCAGACCGGGCCCGGAACCCCTTCTCATTTCAGTTTGCCCCCCCTTGCCTTTGCTTCCAAAACTGGACCCCCAACTCCTCTCGTTCAAGGCCTGGCCCCAAACCCTTCTCCTTCCAGTTCGGGGTCCCCCGTGTTTCCCTTCCAGACCTGGCTTGAACCCTTCTCTTTCCAGTTTGGGTCCCCCCACTGTGCCTTCCAGACTGACCCCAAACCATTCATGCTCCAGTTTGGGTCCATGGCCTATGCCTTCCAGGCCTGACCCAAACCCTTTCGTTCTACTATTGGGCCAGCCCTGACTTTGCCTTCCAGTCCTTGCCCCGAACCCTTCTCGTTCCAGTTTGGCCCCACCGCCTTTGTGTTCCAGGCCTGGCCACGATCCCTTCTCATTCCAGTTTGCTCCCTCCCCCCACGCCTTTGCCTTGCAGGCCTGGACCCCACCACTTCTCGTTCCAGGCCCGGCCAAGAACACTTCGTGTTCCAGTTTGGCACCCCAGCCTTTTCCTTCCAGACCTGGCCCTGAATCTCGTTCCAGTCTGTGCCACCCCACCTTTTGCCTTCCACGCTTGGCCCCCAACCCTTCTCGTTCCAGGCCTGGACCCAAATATTTCTCACTCACCCCCTCTGCTTTTGCTTTCCCAGCCTGGCCCCAAACCTTTCTCGTTCCAGTTTCGGTACCCCGCCTTTGCCTTCCAGACCTAGCCCTGAATCATTCTCACTCCAGTTTGGGCTCCCCGCCTTTCCCTTGCAGGCCTGGCCCCAAACCCTACTCATTCCATTATAGGTTCCCCCACCTTTGCCTTCCAGACCTGGCCTCCAACTCTTCTCCTTCCAATTTGGGCCCCCCCCGCTTTTGCCTTCCAGACCTGGCTCCCAACTCCTCTTGTTGCGAGCATAGCCCTGAACCTTTCTCGTTCCAGGTTGGGTCCCCCGCCTTTGCCTTCCAGACCTGGCCCCCAACCCTTCCTGTTCCAGTTTGGGCCCTCCACCTTTGCCTTGCAGGCCTGGCCCCCAACCCTTCTTGTTGCATGCCTGGCCCCAAACCCTTCTCGTTCCAGTTTGGGCCTCCTGCCTTTGCCTTCCAGGCCTGGCCATGAACCATTCTCGTTTCAGTTTGGGCCCCCCACCTTTGCCTTGCAGGACTGGCCCCAAACCCTTTTCGTTCCAGTTTGGGCCCCCCACCTTTGCCTTGCAGGCATGGCTCCCAACGCTTCTTATTCCAGGCCTGGCCTGAAACCTCTTTCCAGACTGGGCTTCCCTGCCTTTCCCTTCCCGACCTTGCCCCAAACGCTTCTTGTTCCAGTCTGGGGCCCCTGCCTTTGCATTGCAGGCCTGGCCCCCAACCCTTCTCGTTGCATTGCATGCCTGACCCGAACCCTTCTCGTTCCAGTTTGGGCCTCCCGCCATTGCCTTCCAGGCCTGGCCCCGAAACCTTCTCCTTTCAGTTTGGGCCCCACCACCTTTGCCATGCTGACCTGGACCCAAACGCTTTTCGTTCCAGTTTGGGCCCCCACCTTTGCCTTGCAGGCATGGCTCCAAAACCTCTTATTACAGGCCTGGCCCGAAACCTCTTTCCAGATTGGGCCTCCCAGGTCGGGAACCTGGCCCGAATCCTTCTTGTTCCAGTTTGGACACCCGCCTTTGCATTGCAGGCCTGGCCCCCAACCCTTCTCATTCCAGGCCTGGCCACGAACTCTTCTCGTTCTGGATTGGGCCCCCTGCCTTTGCCTTGCAAGCATGGCCTCAACCCTCTTGCTCCAGGCCTGGCCCGAACCCTCTCGTTCCAGTTTGGGTCCCTCTGCCCTTGCCTTCCAACCTGTCCCTGAACTCTTCTCTTTCCCGTTTGGGTGCTTCCCACCTTTGCCTTCCAGACCTGACTCTGAAACCTTCTCCTTCCCATTTGGGCCCCCCGGCCTGTGCCTTGCAGGCCTGGCCCTGAACACTTCTCATTCCAGTTTGAGTACCCCAACCTTTGCCTTGGAGGCCTGGCCCCGAATACATCTTGTTCCAGTTATGGTCCCCTTTCTTTTCCTGGCCGACCTGGCCCGGAACCCTTCTCCCTCCTGTTTAGAAAGGTTAGGTTAGGGGAAAAGGTTAGGCAGGGAAAATGTAGGCCCGGGGAAAAAGTTAAGTCTAGGGGAAAAGGTTAGGCTAGGCAAAAAGGCTAGGCTAGGGAAATAAATTAGGCAATGGGAAAATTTTAATCTGGGGAAAAGGTTATGCTAGGGAAAAGGTTAGGCCAGGGAAAAGGTTAGGTAGTGAAAAATTGAGACCAAGGGAATGGTTAGGGTATGGGAAAAGCAGAGTGAGAAGCAACGTGTCTCAGTGGAAAGAGCTCGGGTTTGGGAGTCAGAGGTCATGGGTTCTAATCCGGGCTCTGCAGTTTAACAGCTCTGTGACTTTGGGCAAGTCCTTAACTTCTCTGGGCCTCAGTTACCTCATCTGTATAAAGGGGATTAAGACTGTGAGCCCCACGTGGGGAAACCTGTATCCTCCTCAGCGTTTAGAACAGTGCTTCACACACAGCGCTTAACAAATCCCACAAAAAAAGGGTTAAGCTAGGAGAAAAAGTTAGGATACAGGAAAAGGTTAGCAAATGAAAAGTTTAAGCAGGCGAAAATGTTATGCTAGGGAAAAAGTTAGGATAGGGGAAAAGGTTATGCCAGGGAAAAGTTTAAGCTAGGGGAAAAGTTGGCTAGGTTAGGCGGGGCAAAGCTTAGGCCAGGAGAAACGATTTGGGCAGAGGAAAAGGTTAGGCTCTGGGAACGGTTAAGCGAGGGCAAAAGGTAAGCTAGGGGAAAAGGTAAGGCTAGGGGAAAAGTTTAGGCAATAGGAAAATGTTAGGCCAGGGGAAAAGTTTTAAACCTGGGAAAACGTTATGTAGGGGAAAAGGTTAGGCTAGGGGAAACTGTTAGGCCATGGAAAACGTTAAGCTAGGGGAAATGTTTCAGCTAGGGGAAAAGGTTAGGTTGCAGAAAAAGCTAGGCTGGGGAAAGGTTTAAGCTGGGGAAAAAGTTATTCTAGTAGAAAAGTTTAGGCCAGGGTTTAAGGTTAGGCCAGGAGAAAAGGTTAAGCTAAGGGAAATGTTAGGCTAGTGGAAAAAGTTAGGCTAGGAGTTAAGGTTAGGTTAGGGAAAGTGTTAAGCTAAGAGAAAGCTTAAGGTTGGTTTAAAGGTTACAATAGGGGGAAAGGTTAGGCAAGGGGAAAAGGTTAGGGAAGGGGAAAAGTTTAGGCTAGGTGAAATGTTTAGCCTGGTGGAAAGAATAGGCTAGGGGGATAGGTTAGGCTAGTGGAAAAGGTTAGGCTAGGGGAATGGGTTAGGCAAAGGGGAAATGGTTGGGGTAGGGAAAAAGGTTAGGCCAGGAAAAAGCTAAAGCCAGGGAGAAAAGTTAGACTAAGGGAAAAGGGAAGACTGGGGGAATAGTTTAGTCCAGAGGAAAAGGTTAGGCCAGGGGGGAAAGTTAGGCTAGGGGAAAAGGGAAGACTGGGGGGAAGTTTTAGGCCACGGGAAAAGGTTAGGGTAGGGGAAAGGGTTAGGCCTGGCAGAAGGTTAGGCTCGGGGGAAAGCTTAGGGAAGGGGAATAGCTTAGCACCGGGCAAAAGGTTAGGCCAGGGAAAAGGATAGGGCAGAAAAACGGTTAGGCCAGACAGAAGGTTAGGCCAGGGGAAAAGATTAGACTAGGGGAAAAGGTCAGGCCAAGGGAAAAGGTCAGGCCAGGGGAAAAGGTCAGACTTGGGGATAAGGTAAGGCTAGGGGAAGATGTTAGTCTGGGGGATAGAATGGGCTAGTGGAAAGGTTAGGGTAGGGGAAAACATTAGGCTAGGGGAAAAGGTTACGCTGCGGGAAATGGTTAGCTAGCAGAAAAGGTTGGGCTAGCAGAGAAGTTTAGGCTAGTGGTAAAAGTTAGGCCAGGGAAAAGGTTAGACCAGGGGAAAAGGTTAGGCTAGGGGAAAATTTTAGGTCATGGAAAGATTAGGCTAGGGGAAATGGTTAGGCGAGGGGAAAGGGTTAGTGTAAGGGAAGAAGGTTAGGGTAGGGGAAAAGGTTAGGCTAGATGAAAAGATGAGGCTACAGGAAAAGGTTAGGCAAGGTTTAAAGTTTAGGTTAGGGGAAAAGATTATGCTAGGGGAAAAGGTCAGGCCAGGGGAAAATATTAGGGTAGGGGAAAAGTTATGCCTAGGTGAAAAGTAAGGCCAAGGAGAAGGTTAAGCTAGGGGAAAAGATAAGGCTAGGGAAAAAAGGTAGGCTAGGGGAAAAGGGTAGGCTAGGGGAAATTGTTAGGCCAGAAGAAGTTAGGCCAGTGAAAAGGTTAGGCAAGGGGGAAAAAGATAAGGGGAAAAGGTATAGATAGGGCAAAAGGAAAAGGGAAAGATAGGCCGGGAAAAAGCTAGGCCAGGGAAAAGGTTACACTGGGGGAAAAGGTTAGGCCAGGGGAAAAGGTTAGGCCAGGGAAAATGTAAGCCCTGGGAAAAAGTTAAGTCTAGGGGAAAAGGTTAGGTTAGGCAAAAAGGCTAGGCTAGGGGAATAGGTTAGGCAATGGGAAAATTCTAATCTGGGGAAAAGGTTAGGCCAGGGGAAAAGTTTAGGTAGCGAAAAATTGAGACCAAGGGAATGGTTAGGGTATGGGAAAAGTAGCGTGAGAAGCAACGTGTCTCAGTGGAAAGAACCCGGGTTTGGGAGTCAGAGGTCATGGGTTCTAATCCGGGCTCTGTAGCTTGTCAGCTGTGTGCAGAGTAAGTGCTCAATAAATACTATTGAATGAATGACTTTGGGCAAGTCCCTTAACCTCTCTGGGCCTCAGTTACCTCATCTGTAAAAAGAGGATTAAGACTGTGAGCCCCACGTGGGAAAACCTGTATCCTCCTCAGCGCTTAGAACAGTGCTTCGCACATAGCGCTTAACGAATCCCATTAAAAAATTTAGGCTAGGAGAAAAAGTTAGGATAGGGGAAAAGGTTAGGCCAGGGAAAAGTTTAAGCTAGGGGAAAAGGTTCAGCTAGGGGAAAAGGTTAGGCAAGAGGAAAAGGTTAGGCTTGGGGAAAAGGTTAGGCCAGGGGAAAATGTGAGGCCAGGGGAAAAGGTTAGTCTAGGGGAAAGGGACAGGCTAGGGGAAAAGCTTAGGCGAGGGGAAACGTTAGGCTACGGGAAAAGGTTAGGCAAGATGTAAACTTTAGGTTAGAGGAAAAGCTTAGGCTAAGGGAAAGGGTTAGAATAGGTAAGAAGGTTAGTGTAGGGGAAACGTTTAGGGTAGGGGAAAAGGTTAGGCTAGGTGAAAAGATGAGGCTACGGGAAAAAGTTAGGCAAGGCGTAAAGTTTAGGTTAGGGGAAAAGATTATGCTAGGAGAAAAGTTGAGGCCAGGGGAAAAGTTGAGGCCAGGGGAAAAGGTGAGGCTAGGGGAAAAGTGTAAGCTAGGCAAAAGGTTAGGCGAGGCAAAAGGTTAAGCTAGGTGAAAATGTTAAGGTAGGGGAAAAGTTATGGCTAGGTGAAAAAGTTAGGCCAGGGAGAAAGTTAAGCTAGGGGTACAGAGTAGGCTAGGAAAAAAGATTAGGCTAGGGGAAAAGGGTAGGCTAGGGGAAAGGGGTAGGTCAGGGAGGTTAGGTCAAGTGAAAAGGCTAGGCTATATGAAATGGTTAGGTAAGGGGAAAAGGCTAGACAAGGGGAAAAAGATAGAAAAGAGGAAAAGGTTTGGGTAGGGCAAAATGTTAGGCTGGGAAAGAGCTTAGGGCAGGGGAAAAGCTTAGGCGAGGGGAAACGTTAGGCTACTGGAAAAGGTTAGGCAAGATGTAAAATGGGGATTAAGACTGTGAACCCCACGTGGGACAACCTGATTCCCCTATGTCTACCCCAGCGCTTAGAACAGTGCTCGGCACATAGTAAGCGCTTAACAAATACCAACATTATTTATTTTTTTATGTAAACTTTAGGTTAGAGGAAAAGCTTAGGCTAAGGGAAAGGGTTAGAATAGGTAAGAAGGTTAGTGTAGGGGAAAAGGTTAGGGTAGGGGAAAAGGTTAGGCTAGGTGAAAAGATGAGGCTACGGGAAAAAGTTAGGCAAGGCGTAAAGTTTAGGTTAGGGGAAAAGATTATGCTAGGAGAAATGGTGAGGCCAGGGGAAAAGGTGAGGCCAGGGGAAAAGGTGAGGCTAGGGGAAAAGTGTAAGCTAGGCAAACGGTTAGCTGAGGCAAAAGGTTAAGCTAGGTGAAAATGTTAAGGTAGGGGAAAAGTTATGGATAGGTGAAAAAGTTAGGCCAGGGAGAAAGTTAAGCTAGGGGTAAAGATTAGGCTAGGGGAAAAGATTAGGCTAGGGGAAAAGGGTAGGCTAGGGGAAAAGAGTAGGTCAGGGAGGTTAGGCCAAGTGAAAAGGCTAGGCTATGTGAAATGGTTAGGTAAGGGGAAAAGGCTAGACAAGGGGAAAAAGATAGAAAAGAGGAAAAGGTTTGGGTAGGGCAAAGGTTAGGCCGGGAAAGAGCTTAGGGCAGGGGAAAAGGTTACACTGGGGGAAAAGGTTAGGCCAAGGGAAAAAGTTACATTAGGGGAAAGGTTAGGCTAGGGGAAAAGTTAGGCTAGGGGAAATAATGGGCTAGGGGAAAGAATAGGGTAAGCCCGTCAATGGGCAGGGACTGTCTCTATCTGTTGCTGATTTGTACATTCCAAGCGCATAGTACAGTGCTCTGCACATAGTAAGCGCTCAATAAATACTATTGAATAAAAGGTTAGGCCACGGAAAAATTAAGCCCATGGAAAAAGTTAAGTCTAGGGGAAAAGGTTAGGTTAGGCGAAAAGGCTAGAGTAAGGGAAAAGGTTAGACAAGGCATACAGTTTAGTTTCTGGGGAAAGGTTAGGCTAGGAGGAAGGTTGGGTCAGTGAAATGGTTAAGCTAGGAGAAAAGGTTAGGTTAGGGGAAAAGGTTAGGGTAGGGTAAAAGGTTAGGATAGGGGAAAAGGTTAGGATAAGGGAAAAGGTTAGGATAGGGAAAAGGTTAGGGTAGGGAAAAGGTTAGGGTAGGGGAAAAGGTTAGGGTAGGGGAAATCCTTAAGCCAGTGGAAAAGGTTAGGCCAGGGAAAAGGTTGGCCTCAGGGAAAAGGTTAGGCTAGGAGAAAAGGTTAGGTCAGCGGAAAAGGTTAGACCAAGGGAAAGGGTAGGCTATGGGAAATGGTTGGGCTAGGGAAAAGGGTTAGTCCAGGGAGAAGGGTAGGCCAACAAGAAGGTTAGACTAGGGGAAAAGGATATACCAGGGAAAAAGGTTAGGCCAAGGAAAGGCAAGGGTAAAAGGTTTGGATAGGTGAAAGATTATGCTGGGGGAATAGGTTATGCTAGGGGAAAAGATTAAACTAGGGGAAACAGTTATTCTAAGGAAAATGGTTAGGGTAGGGTAAAAAGTTAGGCTAGGGTAAAAGGTTAGGCCAGGGAGAAAGTCAGGCCAAGGAGGTGTTTAGGCTCTGGGAAAAGGTTAGTCTCATGGATAAGTTTAGGCTACGGGAAAAGGTTAGGCTTGGGAAAGGTTTAGGCCAGTGGGAAATGTTAGGCCTACGAAAAGGGTGGGTTAGGGGAAAGGGTTAGGCTAGGCAAAAGGCTAGGCTAGGGGAAAGGGTTAGGCTGGGGAGAAGGATAGGCTGGGGAGAGGGTTAGGCTGGGGAGAGGGCTAGGCTGGGGAGAGGGCTAGGTTGAGGGGAGGGCTAGGCTGGGGAGAAGGCTAGGCTAGAGAGAGGGCTAGGCTAGGGAAAAGATTAGGTCAGGGAGAAGGGTAGGCCAAGGAGAAGATTAAGCTAGGCGAAAAGGGTAGACAAGGGGAAAAGGGTAGGCCAGGGGAAAAGTGAGGCCAAAAAAGTTTAGGCTAGGGGAAAAGGTTAAGCTCGTGGGAAGGTTTAGGCTAGGCGAAAAGCTCAGGTTAGGGAAAAAGCTTAGGCTGGAGAGAGGTTTGGGCTGGGGAAAGGTTTAGGGACTGGGGAGAGAGTTAGGGGCTGGGGAGAGGTTTAATAATAATAATGTTGGTATTTGCTAAGTGCTTACTATGTGCAGAGCACTGTTCTAAGCGCTGGGGTAGACACAGGGGAATCAGGATGTCCCACGTGGGGCTCAAAGTCTTAATCCCCATTTTGCAGATGAGGTAACTGAGGCACAGAGAAGTTAAGTGACTTGCCCACAGTCACACAGCTGACAAGTGGTAGAGCTGGGATTCGAACTCATAACCTCTGACTCCAAAGCCCGTGCTCTTTCCACTGAGCCATGCTGCTTCTCTAGCAGGTTTAGGGGTTGGGGAGAAGGTTAGCGGCTGGGGAGAGGGTTAGGGGCTGGGGAGAGGGCTAGGCTGGGGAGAGGGCTAGGCTGGGGAGAGGGCTAGGCTGAGGGGAGGGCTAGGCTGGGGAGAAGGCTAGGCTAGAGAGAGGGCTAGGCTAGGGATAAGATTAGGCCAGGGAGAAAGGTAGGCCAAGGAGAAGATTAAGCTAGGCGAAAAGGGTAGATCAGGGGAAAAGGGTAGGCCAGGGGAAAAGTGAGGCCAAAAAAGTTTAGGCTAGGGGAAAAGGTTAAGCTCGCGGGAAGGATTAGGCTAGGCGAAAAGCTCAGGCTTGGGAAAAAGCTTAGGCTGGAGAGAGGTTTGGGCTGGGGAAAGGTTTAGGGACTGGGAAGAGGGTTAGGGGCTGGGGAGACGGTTAGGGGCTGGGGAGACGTTTAGGGGCTGGGGAGACGGTTAGGGTCTGGGGAGAGGGTTAGGGGCTGGGGAGAGGGCTAGGCTGGGGAGAGGGCTAGGCTGAGGGGAGGGCTAGGCTGGGGAGAAGGCTAGGCTAGAAAGAGGGCTAGGCTAGGGAAACGATTAGGCCAGGGAGAAGGGTAGGCCAAGGAGAAGATTAAGCTAGGCGAAAAGGGTAGACAAGGGGAAAAGGGTAGGCCAGGGGAAAAGTGAGGCCAAAAAAGTTTAGGCTAGGGGAAAAGGTTAAGCTTGTGGGAAGGTTTAGGCTACGCGAAAAGCTCAGGCTTGGGGAAAAGCTTAGGCTGGAGAGAGGTTTGGGCTGGGGAAAGGTTTAGGGACTGGGGAAAGAGTTGGGAGCTAGGGAGAGGGTTAGGGGCTGGGGAGAGGGTTAGGGGCTGGGGAGAGAGATAGGCTTCATTCATTCATGCATTCAATAATATTTATTGAGCGCTTACTATGTGCAGAGCACTGTACTAAGCACTGGGAATGTACAAGTCGGCAACAGATAGGGACAGTCCCTGCCCTTTGACGGGCTTACAGTCTAATCGGGGGACACAGGCAGACAAGAACAATGGTAATGAATTGAGTCAAGGGGCGGAACATCTCATAAAAACAATGGCATCTAAATAGAATCAGGGTGATGTACATCTCATTAAACAAAATAAACAAAATAAATAGGGTGATGAAGATATATAGTTGAGTGGACAAGTACAGTGCTGAGCGGGTGGGACGGGAGAGGGGGAGGAGGAGAGGGAAAGGGGGGAGAAGAGGGTTTAGCTGCGGAGACGTGAAGTGGGGGGTAGAGGGAGCAGAGGGAAAAAGGGGGGAGCTCAGTCTGGGAAGGCCTCTTGGAGGAGGTGAGCTTTAAGTAGGGTTTTGAAGAGGGGAAGAGAATTAGATTGTCGGAGGGGAGGAGGGAGGGCATTCCAGGACCGCGGGAGGATGTGGCCCAGGGGTTGACGGCGGGATAGGCGAGACCGAGGTCTGGTGAGGAGGTCGGCGACAGAGGAGCGGAGCGTGCGAGGTGGGCAGTAGAAAGAGAGAAGGGAGGAGAGGTATGAAGGGGCAAGGTGATGGAGAGCCTTGAAGTCTAGAGTGAGGAGTTTCTGTTTTGAGCGGAGGTTGATAGGCAACCCACTGGAGGCTTCGGAGAGTGATAGGCTGGGAAAAGGGTTAGGCTGGGGAGAGGGATAGGCTGGGGAGAGGGTTAGGTTGGGGAGAGGGTTAGGCCAGGGGAAAAGCTTAGGCCAGGGGAAAAGCTTAGGCCAGGGGAAAAACTAGGGAAAAGTTAGACTAAGGGAAGTGGTTAGGCAAGGGGAAGTGGTTAAGCAAGGAGAAGTTGTTAGGCTACAGGAAAAAGTTAGCCTAGGTGTAAAGGTTAGGTTAGGGGAAATGCTTATGCTAGTGGAAGTGGTTAGGCTAGGGGGAACGGTTTGGCCAGGGAAAAGGTTAAGCTAGGGAGAAAGGATAGGTTAGGTGTAAGGCTAGGCCAGGGAAATGGTTAAGCTAGGGGAAAAGGTTAGGCTAGGGAAAAAGGTCAGGCTAGGGGGAAGGTTGGATTTGGGGAAAAAGTTAGAATAGGGGAAATGTTAAGGCTAGGGGAGAAGGTAAGGGTAGCCAAAAAGGCTAGGAAAAAAGTTAGACTATGGGAAAAAGTTAGCCCAGGGGGTCAAAGGTTAGGCTAGAGGAAAAGCTTAGGCTACAGAAAAGCTTAGGTGAGGGGAAAGGTTAGACTATGGAAATAGATTAAGCTAGGTGTAAAGATTAGGTTAGGGGAAAACCTTAGGGCAGGGGTAAAGGTTAGGGTAGGGGAAAAGGTTAGGGTAGCGGAAAAGCTTAGGCCCGGGCACAAGGTTACGCTGGGGGAAAGGTTAGGCTGGGGAAAAGTTTAGGCTAGAGGAAAGTTTAAGCTAGGGGAAAGGGTTACTCTGTGGGGAAGGTTATGATGGGGAAAGGTTAGGCCGGGGGAAAAGAATAGACGGGAGGAAAAGGTTAGGCCAGGTGGAAAAGGCTAGGCTAGGGGAAAAGGTAAGGCTATGGGAAAAAGTTGGGTCATGGAAAAGTTTTAGCCGGTGAAAATATTATGCTAGAGGAAAAGGGTAAACCAGGGGAAAAGGTTAGGCTAGGGGAAGGGTTAGGCCAGGGGAAAGGTTAGGCCAGGAGAAAGGTTAGTCTAGGTGTAAAGGTTAGGTTATGGGAAAAGATTAGGTTAGAGGAATAGCTTAGGCTAGGGGAAAAGGTTTTGCCGCGGAAATGCTTAGGGTGGCAGAAAAGGTTAGACTGGGGGAAAAGTTTAAGGAAGGTGTAAAGTTTAGTTTAGGGTAAAAGGTTAGGCAAGGGTAAAGGTTAGCCTACGGGAAAAGTTTAGGCTAGGGGAAAAGTTTTGGCTAGGGGAAAGGGTTTTGCTGCAGAAAAGCTTAGGCCAGAGGAAAAGGTTAGGCCAGGGGAAAAGGTTAGGCAAGGTGTAAAGTTGAGTTTAGGCCAGAGGAACAGGTTAGGCTAGAGGAAAGCTTAGGCGAGGGGAAGGCTTAGGCTAGGGGAAAAGCTTAGGCTAGGGGGCACGGTTAGGCCAAGGGACACAGTTAGGCCAGGGGACACAGGCCAGGGGACACAGTCAGCCCAGGGGACAGAGCTAGGCCAGGGATTAGGTTAGGCTAGGTAACCAGTTCACGATGGTGGAAAAGGTTAGGCTAGGGGAATAGGTTAGGCTAGGAGAAAAGGTTAGGCTAAAGAAAAAGGTTAGACTAAAGAAAAAGGTTAGGCTAGGGGAAAAGGTTAGGCTAGGGAAATATTAGGCCAGGGGAAATGATTAGGCCTGGGTATAACGTTATGTGAGGGAATAGGTAAGACAAGAGGAAAAGGCAAGGCTAACTGAAAGCCTTAATTTAGGCGAAAAGGATAGGCTAGGGGAAAAGGGAAAAGGCCATGGAAAAAGTTTAAGCCAGTGAAAATATTATGCTGAAGGAAAAGGTTAGGCGAGGGGACAGGGTTAGGCCATGGAGAAAGTCAGGCTAGGGGAAGAGGTTAGGCTGGGAAAAAGGTTAGGCCAAGGGAAATGGTTAGGCTAAGGGAAAAGGGTAGGCTAGGGGAACAGGGTAGCCTCGGGGACAAACTTAGGCTCAGGGACAGCTTATGCCAGGGGAAAAGCTTAGGCTAGGGGTTATTAGGGGAGATGTTTGGGTAGGGGAAATGTTGGACTAGGGGAAAAAGTTAGAAGAGGGGAAAAGTTAAGACTAGGAGAAAAGGTAAGGGTAGAGGAAAAGGTAAGGCTAGGGGAAAAGGCAAGGCTAGGGGAAAAGCTTAGGCTAGGGGAAAAGCTTAGGCCAGGGGAAAAGGTTTGGCCAGGGGAAAAGGTTTGGCCAGGGTATAACGTTATGCCAGGGAAATGGTAAGACAACGGGAAAGTTAAGGCTAGGGGAAAACGTTAAGCTAGCCCAAAAGGCTAGGCTAGGGATAAAGGTAAGGCTATGGGAAAAAGGCCATAGAAAAAGTTTAAGCCAGTGAAAATATTATGCTAGAGTAAAAGGTTAGGCCAGGGGAAAATGCTAGGTTAGGGGAAAAGGTTAAGCTAGGGGAAAAGGTTAGGCTAGGGGAGAAGGTTATGCCAGGGGAAAAGAGTGTGCTTTGGGAAATGGTTAGGGTAGGGGGAAAGGTTAGGCCAGGATAAAAGGTTGGGCCAGGGCAAAAGTCAGGTCAAGAAAAGTTGGGGCTAGGGGAAAAGGTTAAGCTCGCGGAACAGTTTAGGCTAGGGGAAAAGCTCAGGCTAGGGAAAAAGCTCAGGCTGGGGAGAGGGTAAGTCTGGGGAGAGGTTTGGGTTGGGGAGAGGGTTAGGCTGGGGAGAGGGTTAGGCTGGGGAGAGGATTAGGCTGGGGAGAGGGTTAGGCTGGGGAGAGGGTTAGGCTGGGGAGAGGGTTAGGCTGGGAAGAGGGTTAGGCTGGGAAGAGGGTTAGGCTGGGGAGCGGGTTAGGCTGGGAAGAGGGTTAGGCTGCGAAGAGGGTTAGACTGGGGAGAGGGTTAGGCTGGGGAGCGGGTTAGGCTGGGAGCGGGTTAGGCCTGGGGGAAAAGATTAGTCTGGGGGAAAATTTAGGCTAGGGGAAAAGGTTAGGCTAGAGAAAAGGTTAGGCTAGAGGGAAAGGTTAGACAGGGGGAAAAAGGTTAGGCCAGGGGAAAAGGTTAAGCTAGGTGGAAAAGGCTAGGCTAGGGGGAAAAGGTAATGCTAATGGGAAAGGTAAGGCTATGGGAAAAGTTTAGGCCCATGGAAAGAGTTTAAGCCAGTGAAAATATTATGCTCGAGGAAAAGGGTATGCCAGGGGAAAAGGTTAGGCCAGGGGAAAAGGTTAGGCTGTGTAAAAAAGTTAGGCTAGGTGTAAAGGTTAGGTTACGGGAAACGATTAGGCTAAGGGAATAGCTTAGGCTGGGGAAGAGCTTAGGCTAGGGGAAAAGGTTTCGCCATGGAAAAACTTAAGGCAGCAGAAAAGGTTAGCCTGGGGGAAAAGTTTAAGTAAGGTGTAAAGTTTAGTTTAGGGCAAAAGGTTAGGCAAGGGTAAAGGTTAGCCTAGGGGAAAAGTTTAGGCTAGGGAAAAAGCTTAGGCTAGGGGAAAAGCTTAGGCTAGGGGAAAAGCTTAGGCTAGGGGAAAAGGTTTTGCTGTGGAAAACCTTAGGCCAGAGGAAAAGGTTAGACCAGGGGAAAAGTTTAGGCAAGGTGTAAAGTTGAGTTTAGGGGAAGTAGGTAGATGAGGGCACAGAGGTCAGGCTGGGTGTAAATGTTAAGTAAGGGGAAAAATTAGGTCAGGGAAAGGGTTAGGCTAAGGGAAAAGTTTAGGCTATGGGAAAGGTTTAGGCTACGGGAAAAGGATTAGGCTACGGGAAAAGGTCAGGCCAGCGGAAAGTTTAGGCTAAAAAAATGGTTAGGTCAGGGGAAAAAGGTAGGCCAGAGGAACGGTTAGGCTAGGGGAGTAGCTTAGGCCGGGAAAAGCTTAGGCCACGGGAAAAGGTCAGGCTAGAAGAAAGCTTAGGCGAGGGAAAGGTTCGGCTATGGATATAGGATAAGGTTATACGGTTAAGCTAGGTGTAAAGCTTAGGCTAGGGGAAAAGCTTAGGCTAGGGGACACAGTTAAGCCAGGGCAATCAGTTAGGCCAGGGGGGACAGTCAAGGCCCAGGGATTAGGTTAGGCTAGGGAAAAGGTTAGGCTAGGGAAAGGTTTAGTCCCAGGGGAAATGGTTAGGCTGGTATAATGTTATGCGAAGGAATAGGTAAACAAGGGGAAAAGGCAAGGCTAATTGAAAACATTAATTTAGGTGAAAAGGGTAGACATGGGGAAAAGGTAGGCTAGAGGAAAATGTTATGCTGGGGGAAAAGGTTAGGCTAAGGGAAAAGGTTAGGCTAAGGAAAAGTTAGGCTAAGGAAAAGGTTAGGCCCAGGGGGAATGGTAGGCCAGGGGAAATGGTTAGGCCTGGGTATATAGCGTAATAAGAGGGAATAGGTAAGACTAAGGGAAAGGCAAGGCTAAATTGGAAACGTTAATTTAGGCGAAAAGGCTAGGCCAGGGGAAAAGGTAAGGCTAGAGGATAATATTATGCTAGGGAAAAGGTTATGCTAAGGGAAAGGTTTATGCTAGGGGAAAAAAGTTAGGCCCAAGGGGAAATAGGTAGGCCAGGGCAAATTGTTAGCCCAGGGGATAACGTTATTCCAGGGAAAAGGTAATGACAAGGAGAAAAGTTAAGGCTGGGGAAAACTTTAAGGTAGGCAAAAAGGCTAGGCTAGGGGAAAAGGTAAGGCTATGGGAAAAAGTCAGGCCATGGAAAAAGTTTAAACCAGTGAAAATATTATGCTATAGGAAAGTGTTAGGCAAGGGGAAAGGGTTAGGCAATGGAGAAAGTCAGGCTAGGGGAAGAGGTTAGTCTGGGGAAAAGGTTGGACCAAGGGAAAAGATTAGGCTAAGGGAAAAGGTTAGGCTAAGGGAAAAGGTTAGGCTAAGGGAAAAGGTTAAGGTAGGGCAACAGGGTAGGCTAGGGGAACAGGGTAGGCTCGGGGACAAGCTTAGGCTAGGGGAAAAGCTTACGCTGGGGAGAGGGTTAGGCTAGGGGAAAAGGTTAGGCTAGGGGAAAGGTTTAAGCCAGGGGATACAGTTAGGCCAGGGGACACAGGCCAGGAATTGGGTTAGGCTAGGTGACCAGTTCACGATGGTGGAAAAGGTTGGGCTAGGGGAATATGTTAGGCTAGGGGAAAAGGTTAATCTCAGGGGAAATGGTAGGCCAGGGGAAATGGTTAAGCCTGGGTATAACGTTATGTGAGGGAAACGTCTAATTGAAAACGTTAATTTAGGTGAAAAGTCTAGGCTAAGGGAAAAGGTAAGCCTAGAGGAAAATGTTATGCTAGGGGTAGAGGTTAGGCCATGGGAAAAGTTTAAGCCAGTGAAAATATTATGCTAGGGGAAAAGGTTAGGCTAGGGGAAAAGATTAGGCGAGGGGAAAAGGTTATGTGAGGGGAAAAGGTTAGGTGAGGGGAATGGGTTCGTTCATTCATTCATTCAATAGTATTTATTGAGCACTTATTATGTGCAGAGCACTGTACTAAGCGCTTGGAATGTACAAATCGGCAACAGATACAGTCCCTGCCCATGATGGGCTTACAGTCTAATCGGGGGAGACAGACAGACAAAAACAATAGCAATAAATAGAATCAAGGGGATGTATAGCTCATTAAAACAATAGCAATAAATAGAATCAAGGGGACGTACATCTCATTAACAAAATAAATAGGGCAATAAAAATATATACAAATGAGCGGATGAGCACAGTGCTGAGGGGAGGGGAAGGGGGGGGGAGGAGCAGAGGGAAAGGGGGGAAAAGGGGGCTTGGCTGAGGGGAGGTGAAGGGGGTAGAGAGGCAGCAGAGGGAGCAGAGGGAAAAGGGGAAGCTCAGTCTGGAAAGGCCTCTTGGAGGAAGTGAGCTCTCAGTAGGGCTCTGAAGAGGGGAAGAGAATTAGTTCGCTGGAGGTGAGGAGGGAGGGCATTCCAGGACAGCGGGAGGATGTGGCCCAGGGGTCAACGGCGGGAGGTGAGGGGAACAGGTTAGGCCATGGAGAATGTCAGGCTAGGGGAAGAGGTTAGGCTGGGGAAAATTAGGCAAGGGAAATGGTTAGGCTAAGGGAAAAAGTTTAGGCAAGGGAACAGGGTAGGCGAGGGAAAAGGTAGGTGAGAGGACAAGCTAGGCTAGGGACAAGGTTAGGCACGGGGACAAGCTTAGGCTCAGGGGAAAAGCTTAGTCTGGGGAGAGGGTTAGGCTAGGGGAAAAGGCTAGGGCAGCAGGAAAGGGTAAGGCAAGGGAAAGGGTAATTCTGTGCCTCAGTAACCTCATCTCTAAAATGGGGATTAAGACTGTGAGTCTATGTGGGACAATCTGATCACCTTGTATCCCCCCACCCAGCGCTTAGAACAGTGCTTTGCAAATAGTAAGCGCTTAACACTATCACCATTATTATTATAGGGGAAAGTTAGGCAGGGAAAGGTTAGACTAGGTGAAGAGTTAGAAGAGGGGAAGAGTTAAGGCTAGGAGAAAAGGTAAGGGTAGGGGAAAGGCAAGGCTAGGGGAACAGGCAAGCCAGGGGAAAAACCTAGGCCAGGGGAAAAGGTTTGGCCAGGGGACAAGGTTTGGCCAGGGAGGTAACGTATGCCAGGGAAAAGGTAAGATAACGGGAAACGTTAAGGCTAGTGGAAAACGTTAAGCTAGTCGAAACGGCTAGGCTAGGGAAAAGGTAAAGCTATGGGAAAAAGTTAGGCCACGGAAAAAGTTAAGCCATGAAAATACTATGCTAGGTTACTATGCTATGTTAGGTTAGGGAAAAGGTTAGGCTAGGGGAAAGGTTAGGCTGGGGCTAAAGTTTAGGCTAGGTGTAAAGGTTAGGTTAAAGGAAATTAGGCCAAGGAGAAGGTTAGGCTACGGAAAAGGTTAGGCTAACGAAAAAAGGTTGGTTAGGGGAAGACCTTAGCTCAGGGGAAAGGTTTAGGCCACGGGAAAGGTTTAGGCCAGGGGAAAAGTTTAGGCTAAGGGAAAAGGCAAAGCTAGGGTGAAATGATAGGCTAGGGTAAAAGTGCAAGCCTGGGAAAAAGTTAGGCTGGGGAATATGTTAGGCTAGGGGAAAAGGTTAGGCTACAAGAAAAGGTTAGGCTAGGGGAAAAGATTAGGCCGGGGAATAGGTTAGACCAGCAGAAAAGTTTAGGCCAGCAGAAAAGGTTAGGACAAGGAAAAGGTTAGGACAAGGGAAAAGGTTGGCCAGGGAAAAGGTTGACCAAGGGATAACGTTATGCCAGGGAAAAGGTAAGATAACGGGAAACGTTAAGGCTAGGGAAAACGTTAAGCTAGTCAAAAACTAGGCTAGGGAAAAAGGTAAAGGCTATGGAAAAAGTTAAGGCCACGGAAAAAGTTGCTAAAGAAAAGGTTAGGCTAGGAAAAGGTAGGCTAGGGAAAAGGTTAGGTTAGGGGAAAGGTTAGGCTAGGGGAAAGGTTAGGCCGGGAGAAGAGGTTAGGCTAGGGGAAAAGGTTAGGTTAAAGGAAAAGCTTAGGCCAAGGGAGAAGGTTAGGCTACGGGAAAAGGTTAGGCTACGAAAAAAGGTTTGGTTAGGGGAAGACCTTAGCTCAGGGGAAAGGTTTAGGCCACGGGAAAGGTTTAGGCCAGGGGAAAAGTTTAGGCTAAGGGAAAAGGCAAAGCTAGGGTGAAATGATAGGCTAGGGTAAAAGTGCAAGCCTGGGAAAAAGTTAGGCTGGGGAATATGTTAGGCTAGGGGAAAAGGTTAGGCTACAAGAAAAGGTTAGGCTAGGGGAAAAGATTAGGCCGGGGAATAGGTTAGACCAGCAGAAAAGTTTAGGCCAGCAGAAAAGGTTAGGACAAGGAAAAATGTTAGGACAAGGGAAAAGGTTTGGCCAGGGGAAAAGGTTTGACCAAGGGATAACGTTATGCCAGGGAAAAGGTAAGATAACGGGAAACGTTAAGGCTAGGGGAAAACGTTAAGCTAGTCAAAAAAGCTAGGCTAGGGAAAAAGGTAAGGCTATGGAAAAAGTTTAAGCCGTGAAAATACTATGCTAGAAGAAAAGGTTAGGCCAGGGGAAAAGGCTAGGCTAGGGAAAAGGTTAGGTTAGGGGAAAGGTTAGGCTAGGGGTAAAGGTTAGGCTAGGGGTAAAGGTTAGGCTAGGGGTAAAGGTTAGGTTAAAGGAAAAGCTTAGGCGAAGGAAAAAGGTTAGGCTACAGGAAAAGGATAGGCTATGGGAAAAGGATAGGCTACAAGAAAAAGTTAGGCTACAAAAAGGGGTTTGGTTAGGGGAAGAGCTTAGGCCAGGGGAAGAGTTTAGGCTAAGGGAAAAGTTCAGGCTAGGGGAAAAGGCAAAGCTAGGGTGAAACGTTAGGCTAGGGTAAAAGTGCAAGTAGGGGAAAAAGTTAGGCAGGGGAATAGGTTAGGCTAGGGGAAAAGGTTAGGCCGGGCAAAAGGTTAGGTCAGCAGAAAAGGTTAGGACAAGGGAAAATGTTAGGACAAGGTAAAAGTTTTGGCCAGGGGAAACGGTTAGGCTACACACAAGGTTAGGCTAGGGGAAAAGGTTAGGCCGGGGAAAAGGTTAGGCTGGGGAAAAGGTTAGGACAAAGGAAAAGGTTAGGACAAGGGAAAAGGTTAGGATAAGGAAAAGGTTAGGATAAGGGAAAAGGTTAGGGCAGGGGAAAAGGTTAGGCTGGGGAAAAGGTTAGGAAATGGGGAAAAGGTTAGGCCAGGGAAAATGTTAAGGCTAGGGTAAATGTTACGGCTACATGAAAAGGTTAGGCTAGGGGAAATGGCCAGCCTAAGAGGAAAGTTTAGGATAAGGGAAAAGGTTAGGCTGAGACAAAAAGTTGGGCCTGGGAGGTTAGGCTAGGGGAATAGTTTAGGCTAGGGGAAAATGTTAGGTTAGGAGAAAATGTTAGGCAAACGGAATACTTTAAGCTAGGGGAAAAGTTTAGGCTAGGGGAAAGCTTAGGCTAGGGGAAAAGTTAGGCTAGGGGAAAAGGTTAGGCTAGGGGAAAGGTTTGGGCTCGGGGAAAAGCTTGGGCTAGGGGAATAGGCTAGGCAAAGGTGAAAAGGTTAGGCTAGGGGAAAAGATTAGGCGAAGGTGAAAAGGTTAGGCTCGGGGAAGAGGTTAGGCTAGGGAAAGAGGTTAGGCTAGGGGAAGAGGTTAGGCCGAGTAAATGTTAGGCCAGCGGAAAGGGTAAGCCAGCCGAAAAGGCTAGGCCAGCGAAAAAAGGTAGACTATGGGAAATGGTTAGGCAAGGAGAAAGGTTTAGGTCAGGAAAAAGGTTTAGGCTTAGGGAAAAGGTTTAGGCTTGGGGAAAAGCTTGGGCTAAGGGAAAACTTGGGCTAGGGGAAATGGGTGGGCAAATGTGAGAATTGATTTGACTGCACCCACACTGCCAGGGGATGATCCTCAAGGCCAGGCAAGCTGTTGAGCAGTCTCTGTTTGGAGCCTAATAGCCGGTCAAATTCTCTCCCTCGAGTCATCCTACCCTGAGCTATGCACCGCTGGGCATTGGTGCTCCAGGACTCCTGTCTGCATCTGAGCCAACGGGACACATATCTAGTGCGGGGGGTGAGGGGCAGGAGACTTGTAACTCACTACCAAAGCCACCTCTGGATAGGGACAGTAGTGCCTGGAGCGTGGGTCTAATGGAGGTTAAGTGTCACTAGAGCTTCTCCACCTGTCTTGGCTACAACTCATCTGGACTTGTGGAACCTGGCTTTTAGACACGTGGATTGCAGGCAGCCCAGTTTTCCTGCAAACACTTGGCCCTCCACCAGCCCCCTTGCACCCAAGACACTGGCCCTAACAGAGAAGTACAGAGACAGACCATGCTTAAGCAAGCTGCTTCGCTGTACCCTAAACCAATACCAACCTGCACCTCGGATCCAACTGTGCGACTCCAGAAATGGCTTGTCCTCAAAGGACTGGAGGACCAGCAGCTATGCATGGAATAATTCACTTTCCTAATACAATGTCTGCTCAGACTCCCCACCCACACTCTTGATGACTCCTGATGGAGCCCACTCAACTCTTCTCTAGAGGAATGGGGGGGACACATGAATGGGCACTATCCTCCACCAAGCACTATATTGCTAGAAGCTACCAGAACTCCCAAAAGATTTTCTTTCCTGGGAGAAGAGAATGGAAAGAGTGACCTTGACCCCCAAACACACTTTATTTTCCCTTCCAGCTCATCCACTAACATAGTCCCACCCACTAAGCATTGGGAAATTCACATCAAAGCAATTATGTACATATCCTTATACTCAGATCCTTCCCTTACCTCTATTGTATCATCTGGGTCTACTCCATTGAACTGATTCTGGTCCTATAAAATTGAAAGGGGACTCTTGGAGAATCCAAAAGACAAGCATATCTGAAGGCATAAGGAAGATACCATCATGAGCGCAGAAAAGTGGAGACAGACTGAGGTGGTGAGTCAGGGCTGCAGGGAATATGTCTGCTAATTCTGTTGCATTGTCCTCTCCCAAGCACTTAGAACAGTACTCTGCACATACTAAGAACTCAATAAATACCACTGATTGATTGCAAGAGGGTAGTGTCCCTGAGAACTTCCACAGCTATAGAAAGAGGCTGGAGAACAAAGAAGCAGTTTGAGTAGTGAGGTAGCCATCTGAGATGGAGCATTAGGATCTTCACCCCACTACCCATCCTCCTATGCACAACAAAGGCATGAGGTCAGGATAGGTGAGGGATGATACCTCCCCGGCCCCACACACCCACACCAGCCCTGCAGGGAGACCTTTGGCCTAGAACAGTTCCCAACTAGCAAACCATAAAGCACCTAGCCAGCTTCACTCTTAACACTAGACTGCTCCATCCCCCCTTGCACCCTCCCAACTCCCTCAGAGATAGTCACTGTCAGGGACCAAAGGGTTTCAGCTCTGAAGGGGCTAATGATGAGCAGGGTGACCCTGTGGACAGGACTGTGGGTTCAGGGAGGACTGACATCTATAGAACTAAGGGTCCTGGGTCTTCTCAGTCCCCCAGGCAGGTCAGAGAGAACCAGTTCCTTCCACAGGGCCTTAACTCCTTTTTGCAGAACCTGCCTCAGGGATGAGAGTGACAGGACCTTCTTTTCACCCTCCTGCCATAAACCTTAACCATCCACACATGACCCATCACCTTCCCATAGAGAAGAAAGCTCAGCTCCTGATTCTACCTCTCCATGAAAATCACCTGCTCTCATCTCACTGCAGGGGACACAGTCTCATGCCAAGAAGTGTCGGTGAGAAGCTTCTGGTCCCTCTCTCCCTCACAGGACCCCTGGGACATCCGCCGCCGGATGGCTCGGGTGGGCTTTAGCAAGCCCCGTAAAGTCCAGCCCCATCGTTGTGTCTTCACATGGACCACAGTCCATGCTCAATTCATCCCTACACAGCCTCTCACCTACATAGTGGACACGAGTCGTCTCCCAAAACTCTAAGACTGCTACTGAAATTATTTCTCTTCAGTAAGCCCATCCCTGACTAAAGCTCACATGCTCCCTATGCCCCCAACCCTACCAAACACACCCACACTTATTTTCCCTTTCACCTCACCCCATGCACTTTGGCACACCCATCAAGCACTGAAGTATTCAGCTCCACAACCCACCACTTTGTCAGCTGTGTGATTTTGGCACAGCTTGATTACCTTCTATCTACCCTAGTGCTTAGAACTGTGCTTGGCACAAACTAAGTGCTTTAAGTACCATCATTATTATCCTTCTACTCAGACCCTTCCTTACCCATATTGCATTATTTGGGTTCTCCTCATTCAACTGATGCTGGACCTATACGATTGAAAGGGTACTATGTTAGTTTGTGGGGAACAAGCTTATCTGAAGGTGAAAGGGAAGGAGACACCCATATTGAGAGCAGAAAAGTGGGGAAGGTGGCGGTAAGGTTGTGAGTCAGGGCTAGAGGGAACATGTCTGTTAATTCTGTTGTAGTGTATTCTCCTAACAATGTAGTACAGTGCTCTATACGTAGTAAGCACTCAATAATTACCACCGATTGATCGTAGGAAGGGTTTCTGGATTTCCACAGCCCCAAAGAGAGACTGGAGAATAAATAAGCAGTTTGGTCAAGAAACCTTCTGCAATGGAATGTTAGGCCCTTCACCCACTGCCCCCCGCCCCCGCAAAAATGAGGGCCTAAATGAGGTCAGGAAAGGGGAGGGATAATACCTCCACAGAACAGCCTGTCAGGGAGGCCTTTAAGGAAATTACCAGGCCCAGAAGAGCCCCCATTTAACAAGCCAGAAAGCAGATTCAAAGTTACCCAAAACTCAACACCTCCCCCCCCCCACACCATCCTTTTCTCCTTCTCAACAGGTACTGACATCAAGGCAAACACATTCAGCTCTGAATGACCTCCTCCTCTGGAGGTTTATATAAGGCGGGGGGGGGGGGGGCGGTGGACCTGGCCTGACGTCAGTAATCCACCTGATTGGAAGCAGCTGTGTTAGGGATCAGGTGTCCCGGGAGAAAGTCCCAGCTGCTCCCCTCCTGCCAATGAAGCAGCTGGGACTTCCTCCGGGCACCACCTGATTCCTAACACAGCTGCTTCATTGGAGGAGGGGGTGGCTATGGGAAAGATAGGGTAGGATAGGAAAGGGGATAGGATAAGATTAGATCTGTAGCATGAAAGGGTTTGTTCAGGGAAACACAAATTACTAACAGTTGTTTAGGGGATCTCATCTCTGGCCTGATCCCCACCCTACCTTCCTGTCTTGAGTTCCCTCCTCATGGCCTCCACATCCGGGGCTGCTGGCACTGGAGCCAAGAAACAGTCAGGGCAGCCTGGACTTTAAAGCAGACAATCACTCTCCCCACCTTCAAAGCCTTCCTAAAATCACATCTGCTCCAGAGGTCTCCCCAACTAAGCCCTCATTTCCTCTATTAATAATCTAGTAATTAATAATTATGGTGTTTGGGTAAGCACTTACTATGTACCAAGCACTGTTCTAAGCGCTGGGGTTGATATAAGGTAATCAGACTGCCCCACATGGGGCTCACAGTCTTAATCCCCATTTTACAGAAGAGGTGACTGAGGCACAGAGAAGTGAAGTGGCTTGCCCAAGGTCACACAGCAGACAAATGGCAGAGCAGGGATTAGAATACACATCCACTGACTCTCAAGCCCATGCTCTTTCCACTAAGCCACGCTGTTTCTCTATGTGCCAGGCCCTGTACTAAGCACAGAAGGGAGTGAGAGAAGAAAAGAGCTGGTTTTGTTTTTCTTTGTGCACACATGCTGTGTTTTACTGTTTCATCGTTCCTGCTGCATTTGTCTCTAGTCTTCCTCAGAGCTGGAGAAGGAGACGTAGAAGACTGCAGACAACCTAGTTTTTTTGGAGGGGGTAGGAGGGCAAAACACACTCCCACTCCCCTTCTCCCTCCCACCCCACCCCCTCCAAAACACAGGACTCACTGCAGAGCCCCCTTTGGGGTAGGAGGGCTGTAGAGTCTGGGTCTAATGGAAAGCAAGGTGTCACTGGACCTTCTCCACCGGCCCTGATAGAAACCCATCTGAGTTGTGGAACCTGACCTTAAGAGACACATGAGGATTATTGAGCCTGAGGGGCCAGGTTCCTCACCCTGCCCTTTGAATCTACGTCTGTGCCAAAAGCTTCAGTCTCCAGCAGACTCTGTGTCTCATAGCTGGAGGAGGAGGGGTAGGAGACTGCAGATAACATACATATCGTTTTGCAGACACCATTTTCCCTCTCCCCCACCAAACATTGAACCTATCATCAGGAGAGGTGAGATGTGGTCTGTCTAGACAGACCACTTCAGCTAAGCTGACTACAACACTTCTGCCTTATCAGTTTTATTTATTTATTTATTATTTATGTATTATTTATTTATTATTATTCATTTATTCATATTCATGTCTGCCTCTCCCTCTACACTGTGAGCTCGTTTTGGGGAGGGGAATGTGTCCTGTTGTTAGACTGTACTCTCCCAAGCACTTTGCAAACAGTAAGTGCTCAATAAATATGACTGACTGACCTGAATGAATGAATGCCCCTATTGATGCTGAAAGTCTGTTCCTCAAAACCCCAGCTCTGTTACTCCAGGAGGGCCTCATTCTCCAGAGACCGAAGGCTCAACACAACTGCACAAGTCAACTACTAGTACCATGCCTGACTACTGTGCTCCTCCCAAACCATCCCCCTGCTCACTGAAAATGCGACCTGTGCCCTCTCTGCATGACAGCAAGACTTGAGATCATGGAGATGCCTTGAGCAGCCAGTGAGCCTCTCCCCTTAGTTATCCATGGCACCGCCAGTGATCTCAGAGTTGAGAAGAAGAAGGGAAAGAAGGAAAGGAAGAAAAAAAGAAAGAAAGAACTTTCCTATCATAATCTTAGTGTGAATTGATTTCAGCTGTTCTTAATTAGGCCTCATTACCTTAGAAACAGTAAAGTAAAATAAAACTTGACAAAATTGTAGGGGTCCTCAATGGACTAGGGCTAGGGGTTTTGCTTCAGCAAACACAAAGCTGTGAGTTCTAATCTCACCTGTGGAATTACCAATCTTGTAAGATCCTAACACCAGAGCCAGGAGTAGAACCTAGGCCTCCAGCCACTCCAGGCCTGTTAACCTTCCTCTAGGGCTACAGCAACTTTCACAAGGCAAGGGCCTCCTTTATCCTATTTCAAGCCAAGGAAAGAAAGAAGAAGAAGAGATAGAAGAAGGAAGAAGGAGAAGGAATTTGCAGACAGTGCAGTTTCTTCTTTATCACACTTTCTCCCCCAAACTCCCCACCACTAGCTTCCCCAGGAAGGATACGTTTAGAGGCAAAACCCGACAGGTTGACTGCTGCACTCTGCCCAACACTTAACACCGGACCCCCAGAGAGCCTCACAGCCATCAGTGCTCCTGGGCCTGAGATACCCAGAAAGGCTGCAGACTGGACAGAAATCTGTTTCCTGTTACAGTCCTGCCTTCTCTGCTCCCTACATTTCCCAACCATCCCCCCTGCTGACTGCCTCATTCTAAACCTGCCATGTTCTGCATCTCAGAAAAGGGGATGGAGTGGACATAGGTCACAGGTCCCCACCTTACTGCTGACACTGCATTCTCTCCCCTTCCTCCCTTCCCTCCCCAAGAGGAAGCCACTGATCCCACAAAACGTATTTGAATGAATCCAGAGCAGAAGAAGGGGAGTATTGAAATAAAGCAGAGATGCAAACATTTCCCTCTATACAAGTTGAAGTTTTACCAGTCATACTATTGAGTTGGCAGTTTTCTACTCTCATTGGAATTTGGCACGATTTTCTTAGACTTCCCCATATTGCCCATCAGGTCCTAGAAAACTGGTGTGAATTGTGTGAATTGACCCTCCATTGAACCCACACTTCAGTAGAACAGTCCTCCAGGCCGGGGAGATACACTGACCAGTGTCTGTAGAGAGAGTAATAGTTGGATGGTCTAAGCCTGGTAATTCTGTTCACTGCTGGGGGATGAGAGGGGAGAAAGAGAAGGACTCATGACTCTCCACCAGGTTTGGCAGGAATCCTCATCTAGAGACGGGGAACCAATCTGGAGAGAAACAGGATTACCGATCCCAAGGTCCAGGGTCTCCCATCCTGCGCTTCTGGAAAAAGCCGAGAACCATGTTTTTACCAGAAACTTCAGTCTCAGGGGCTGGGAGGAAGAAACCAGCAGTATCGGAGCAGGAAAGACATGGGTATGGGGTTTGAGACAGCCTGATTGGAGCAAACACTAGTCCCCCCATCCCCTAAGAAACACTGACCCTAATGCCAAGAGAGATGTATACAAACAGATGCAGCTGCCTGCTTCAATGTCCTATTAAGACCTGCCCAAGATCCTCCTCACGCCCCCAGATCCCTATTCTGTTACTCCACGAACTCCAGTCCCCTCTAGACTGTAAGCTTGTTGTGGGCAGGGAATGTGTCTATCCTCTTGAACTCTTCCAAGTGCTTTTAATACAGTGCTATGCACGCAGGAGGCACTTCCATCAATCCGATTGATTGACTGAAGGGACAGAACTGTATGCCTGCTGGATAGAATTCAGTTTTCTGGTACAATACCTGCCTTGCTGCCCTCCGGCCCACACCCCTGTTGACTTGGTCTCAGGCAGGAGTCTGCTCAACTCTGCTTCATAGAGAGAATAGGGGTAAAGACACTGATAGAACCTCCTTGACCTCCTCCTGAACATTAGATGCCACAATGCTTCCACACTGAGACCAAGTGCATCCCTTCTCTGAGGACTGAGGCTGGGAAGTGACCCTGCAGACAGGACTTCACTGTACTTTCCAAGCGCTCAGTACAATGCTCTGTGTACAGTAAGTGCTCAATAAATACAGTTGAATGAATGAATGACTATAGTCCTCGGGAGGCTTGACTCATCTATACAATTAAAGGCCTTGGGTCTTTTCAGTCCCAGACAAGTCAGACAGGGCTAGCTTCCTGCACAGATCCCATGACCTCCCATGAGTGGAAGCCGCCTAGTCACTCTTCTTCCTCCCTACTGTTTACACACATATAGCCTTCTCTTTGGGGTAGCAATGCAGCCCACTCAGTAAGGGGGAAATCTGGGAGTTGACTCTGCCCATCTCTCTGAAAGAGAGATGATCGTCGAAGCCTGGGAGAAGCACTAAGCAGCTGTTCTGGAGAGATGCCCCTGGGCCCTGGAACTAGAACCACACTCGGGTCTGAAAGCAGCAGTCTGCTCCTTGGTGGCACTAATAGGGATTTGGGGCGGCTGTGCCTCTCTATAGCCCCCTGGTGGCAACAGGCGTTACCCTGGGATGCTGCTCTTTTCAATAGTCCCGTGTGGTACTACCTATTGTTCTGTGAGGCTTCGCCTATCTGTCATCTCCCGGTGGCACTGACCACTTTTTATGGTGTTTGTGAAACACTCACTATTTGCTAAGCACTTTACTAAGCGCTGGGATAGAGAGAAGCTCATCAGTTTGGACACAGGCCATGGCCCAATGGGACTCACAAGTCTTAATCCCCATTTGAGAGATGATATAACTGAGGGTCAGAGAAATGAAGTGACTTACCCAGGGTCACTTCGCAGACAAGTGGCCGAGGCTGGATTTGGAGCCAGGGCCTTTCGGTCTGTAGCCACGAGGCGGCGCTGCTTCTCTCCCAAATGATGATGCTGGGCTGCAGCGCCTCTCTATCGCCTTCTGGTGGCACTTTGCTCTTACTGCTCAGGCTTCCTCCCTGGGCCTCCATCTCCTCTTTGTCGCCTCTGACTCCTTTCCCACGGCCTCCCCTGACCTGGAACTCCCTCCCTCTCCACGTAGGCCAGCCCACCACTCTCCACCTCTTCAGATCATTATTAAGATCGCAACTCTGCCAAGACGGCTTCTTTCATTAAGCCCTCTTTTCCCTCCCCCCAACCCCGGGGCTTCTTCGCCCTTCTGCATCGTCTGCAGCCTTGGATCTGTGACCTGTGGAAATTCCCTATTTTCCCTGCAGTGCTTATGTGCATGTCTGTAAACTATTGCATTTTGTGTACAGAAATGTTAAGTGACTTGCCCACAGTCACACAGCTGACAAGTGGCAGAGCCGGGAGTCGAACTCATGACCTCTGACTCCGAAGCCCAGGCTCTTTCCACTGAGCCACGCTGCTTCTCAGATTATACAGATTAGGTAACTGAGGCACAGAGGAGTGAAGTGACTTGCTCAAGGCCACAAAGCAGACAAGTGGCAGAACCAGGATTAGAACCCATTACCTTTTGGCTCCCAGGCCTGTTCTGTAGCCACTAAGGAGAGAATGAGGTGAAAACACACTTGTGATTATTGAGCATTTACTTTGCACTGATGTCCTGAGGGAGTACAATACTAAGTTATTATTATGGTGTTTGTTAAGTACTTACTACGTGCCAAGCACTGTTCTAAATGCTAGGGTAAATGCGAGGTAATCAGGTTATCCCACAAGGGCTCACAGTCTTAATCCCAGTTTTACAGATGAGGTAACTGAGGCCCAAAGAAGTTAAGTCACTTGCCCAAGGTCACACAGTAGACAAGTGGCAGAAATGGTATTAGAACCCACATCCTCTGACTCTCAAACCCACACTCTTGCCATTAGGCCATGTTGCTGCAGGCTGGTAATGTGTGTGTGCTATTGTACTCTCCTAAGCACGTCATACAGTGCTCTGCACGCAGTAAGCGCTCCATCATGTCTGGTGTTGCGAGATCTGGTGATGTGAGATCTGGCCCCAGAAGACACGCCTGGATGAGTGACTGTGGAGGCACAAGTCTCACCTCCCTGCCCTCCATCACTAGCTAAAAAAAAACCATCTGTTGGACACTTCAGGCTCCAGGAGTACCATTTGTCTGATAGAAAGGGAGAGATAGAAGCAGTTGGTGGTGGTGAAAAAAGTCAGTTTCACAAACATGAGTCTCCCCCAAAACATGGATTACCCAGCAGAGGTGAGGTTTGACAGTCACAGCGAAGCAGACTGCTACATCCTGCAGCCCTAAAACCCTTAACTAACCCTATCTTCAATATTCCCAAGTCCATTGGTCATTCTCCAAGGACTGGATGCCCAGAACTACTACAGACTGGGCAGAATTCAGTCCTTGCACTCCTGCTGAATTAAGCTAGAACGGAAGTCCACACGGCTCTGCTCCTCAAAGAGGAGCAAGGGTGGACGTGCTAATGCTACCTTGTCCTACTCCTGACACTAACCCTCCCCCCAGCCCTCAGAAGCCACCATTGTCAAGGCCACAAGTGTCCCTTCTCTGAGGACTGAAGCTGTGCAAAATGGGCCTGCAGATAGGACTGGGGGCAAAGGGAGGTTTGATCCATCTAGAGAATTAAGGGCCTCGGGTCTAGTCTGTTCCACAACCGGGTCAGACAGAACCAGTTCCCTGCACAGAGCCCCAGTCCTCATTTCCAGTACCAGCCTCTGTGCTGGGGGTGACAACCCCCTCCTCTCTCTTCTCCTCTTCCAGAGACGAACTAGAAGCATGGAAATTCAAACACAAACATATTCACCAACCACAAACAACATTTTCCCTTAGAGGTGGTGGTACAGCTCCTGACTCCATCTCTCCTCAAGGATTATTGTTATTATTATTATGGTATTTGTTCAGCACTTAATTAGCCAAGCACTGTTCTAACTGCTGGGGTAAATACAAGGTAATCAGGTTGTCCCATGTGGGGCTCACAGTATTAATCCCCATTTTACAGATGAGGTAATTGAGGCACAGGGGAGTGACTGGCTTGCCCAAGGTCACACAGCAGACAAGTGGAGGAGCCAGGATTAAAACTCACGTCCTCTGACTCCCAAGCCCAAGTTCTTTCCACTAAGCCACACTGCTTCTGACAGTCCCTGGCCCAAGTGGGGCTCACAGTCTAAGTCCCCATTTTACAGATGAGGGAACTGAGGCCCAGAGAAGTGAAGTGACTTGCCGAAAGTCACACAGCTGGCAAGTGACAGAGCCCGGATTAGAACCCATGACCTCTGACTTTCAAGCCCGAGCTCTTTCCACTGAGCCACGCTGCTTCTCATGCGAGCACACACACCCCACCTTCCCTTTGAGTGGGACTGCATTACAGAGCTCCATCTTTCAATGGTGGGGTGCATTTGGAAATTGACCTGACTGCCCAAGTGCAGGGGCATAAACTTCAAAGATCAGGAGTTGTGATGAGCCACAACTGCAGAGAGAGCAGTAGCCAGTAGGATTCTCAGGTTGGTCATCCAGCCCCACCTGCAGAGTTTCTGGAGGAGAACACTTGTGGAGCTTTCCTCCTCCCAGAGCTTAGAGCCTTTGGACCCAGAATTAGAGGTCTTGGAACACATCATAAATGCCTCCTCTGGAGATGGGGAAGAGTATCTTTGGTCTCATTAGAGAGAAGCGACACTGGAGCCATCCTCCCAGCTCATGTGTAGGCCACTTAATTTCTGCTTGCACTGCACTTAGCAGGTCACTGGAAAATTCGATTCTGTTGCTTTGGAGGCGCCCCCTGATGGTTGGGGTTGGGAAATGTCAGTATTCTAAAGTCAAACAGGCCCTGACTCTGCAGAGAACAAGTCATGACCATCAGGAAAAGCCCTTTGGCATCAGGATCACGGAGCCGGAGACCAGGTGATGATGTGGAGACTCTACCCGTGAATTAATGGGTGATGAACTCCTCTTAGAGAGTCCAAAGGTGTCACGGTTCCCCCAGGCTTTAACCACTTGAATTAATCGATGGAATTTATTGAGTGCTTACAGTGTGCAGAGCAGTGGATTGTACTTGGGAGAGGACAAGATAACAGAGTTGGTAGACATGTAGACAAATGTGGTAGGCAATCACACCTCCCCCCTTCAAAGCCCTCCTGAAGGCTCACCTCTTCCAAGAGACCTTCTCAGACTAAGGCCCCCTTTCCTCAGCTCCCCCTCCCTTCCGCATCACCCCGACTAGCTCCCTTTGGTCGACCCCTCTCTCCCTGCCCCACAGCACTTTTATATATATATGTACATATCTATAATTCTATTTATTTACATTGATGTCTGTTTACTCGTTTTGATATAATTCTATTTATTTACAATGATGCCTGTTTACTTGTTTTGATGTCATCTCCCCCTGATAGACTGTAAGCCCAGTGTGGGCAGGGATTGTCTCTCTTTATTGCTGAATCGTACTTTCCAAGAGCTTGGTATGATGCTCTGCACACAGTAAGCACTGAATAAATGTGATTGAATGAAGGAAAGAATGAACATGTTCCCTGACCAGCAGGGGTTTACAGCCTAGAAGGACTGTCTAGAGTCGATCAATCAGTGGTATTGATTAAACACTTACTGTAGAAAGAGATGTAATGAAATTGCAATAATTGAGCTGAAGCACCACTGTTTGGTGGAAACAAAGCCTTAGCACAAGTAACACCAGTTTGAACAACAAGGAAAAGAACTTTTAAAATGCCATTGTGAAAAGTATCTTCTGGATTAGAAAATCCTTTGTAACTTTCTGAATTTTACTACTCACCATTTGAGAATGTGTCAACAGGTTCGGGGCCTAAGATAACCTTATCTGGAAATCATGATGTCTATGGGAGTGATTGAAATGCACATCTAAGGGGGAGAGGAGCCTATTGTGGGGGTATAAATGTAACCGAGAAAAAGTGTTATTGGGGTCTTACACTAATCACCTCCCGAGGCGTGGTGTTTGATAATTCTGCAGAATAAAATTTGGAGACCATATGAACCACGTATCGTCTCATTGACCATGCAGAGCAACGAACAGGCATAATTTTTTACATGCAACATTACTGGGTGCTGAGCACTGTACTTAGTGTTAGGGAAAGGACTATACAAAAGAGTTGGTAAGCACGTTCCCCACCCACAACGAGCTTACCCAGACATTTGTAGCGGAGAAGAGGATGCGACTTTACTTGGAAGTTATCTTCAATGACGAGTAAGACTCTCATTCGACCTTTCTGAATGCTCCTTTTTTTAAATGGTACTTGTTAACCCCTTTACTATGTGCCAGGCACTGTTCTAATTGCTGGGGCAGATACAAGCTGATCAGCTGTCCCACGTGGGGCTCGCAATCTTCATCCCCATTTTACAGATGAGGTAACTGAGGTAGAGGGAAGTGAAGTGACTTGCCCAAGGTCACACAGCAGACAAGCTGTAGAGCAGGTGTTAGAACTCAGGCCTTTCTGACTTCCAGGCCCAGGATCTCTCCACTAGGCCATACTGCTTAGGACTTAAATGCCATAATAATAATAATAATAATGACATGGCTTCAGTTATCATGTCAATAAGAATGACTCCCAAATCCATCTCTTCAACCATCTGCCATGTGAGAGTGGGAAAATTTTTTTCTTTCAGGACAGTGTCATCGAGTCATCCATTTTGCTTCCACTCAACTATTTCCCTTCTCTGCAGTGTATATTGTCTGTCTCCCCTGCTAGACTGTAAACTTGTTGCGGGCAGGGAAAGAGTCTTCCAACTAAGATATACTGGACTCCTCCAAGTGCTTTGTACAATGTTCTGCACATAGTAAGCACTCAATATATACTATTGAATGAATGAATGTTCTGCACACAGCAAGTGTTCAATACCATTGATTAATGAGCGCATCATGATTATATAACAATTATACCACTTGTGCAAATATTTAGACTCACTGCAGCATTCAGAAATACCAGCACCCTCAAAAAAAATGATTAGAAGAGGGAGATTTTGCCATTCAGAATTGGAAAAACAAAAGTAAATGGAAATCACGATATTAGCTCCAGGAGGCACAGGGACTGTGTCCAAACTTGATTTGCTTGTGTCCACCCCAGCTCCTGGTACAGGGCCTGGCACATAGTAAATAACAAATACCATTATTAATAATGACAATAATAATAAAATGGGATTCTATACCTCTCCCCCCCTCCCTCTTATACTGTGAGTTACATGAGGGATGGGGACAGAGTCTGAGCTGATAATCTTGAATCTACCCAGTGCTTGGTACAGTGTTTGGCATATAGAGGGCACTTAACAAATGCCACCACACTTATATTATGCAGAAAGGGGTGGGGCCAGCTGGTTTCTCACCAGATTTCTGTCCTCTCTCCTTCCCCTGCCTTGTTAACTAGAGGAGAGTGGTTTGGCTCGGCAGCCTGGATACTGCTGAGGATGGCCATGGAGATTAATTAATGGTGTTTATTTAAGGCAGAACACTTTACTAAGTGTTTGGGAGTCTTCAACAGAGCTGGTAGACACACTCCCTGACTTCAAGCATCTTACATTCTATGGGGGAGCAGGACAGTCAAACAAAATTACAGATGGGTGACATGTCTGGGGCATAAGTGTATTTGTGAGTGTGTGTGTGCATGTGTGTGCATATGTATTTGTGTGTGTGTGGAGTCTGGGGAGGGGGTTAGGATAGGGGAAAATATTAAGCTAGGGGAAAAGGTTAGGCTAGGGGAAAAGGTTAGGCCAGGGAGAAGATTAGGCTAGGGGAAAAGCTTAAGCCGGGAAAAAGCTTAGGTGAGGGGAAAAGGTTAGGTGAGGGAAAAGGTTAGGCCAGGGGAAAAGCTTAGGTTGCAGGAGAAGCTTAGGCAAGGTGTTGAGTTTGGGTTAGGGGGAAGGTTAGGCTAGGGAAAAGGTTAGGCCGGGGGAAAAGGATAGGTCGGGAGAAAGGTTAGGCAAGGGAAAAAGGTTAGCCTAGAAGAAAGGTTAGGCCAGGGGAAAGGTTAGGTTAGGGGGAAAGCTTAGGCTAGGGCAAAGGGTTAGGTTAGGGAAAAGGTTAAAGTAGGGGAAAAGGTTAGGCTAGGAGAATACGTTAGCCTAGGGGAACAGGTTAGGCTAGGGGAAAAGGTCAGGACAAGGAAAAGCTTAGGCCAGGGGAAAAGGTTAGGCCAGGGGAAAAGGTTAGGCCAGGGGAAAAGATTAGGCCAAGGGAAAAGATTCAGCTAGGGGAAAAGGAAAAGCTGGGGAAGGATTAGGCTAGGGGAAAACATTAGGCTGGGGAAAAGGTTAGGCTAGGTGTAAAGGTTAGGTTAGCAGAAAAATTTAGGCTAGGGGAAAGGGTTAGGCTAGGGGACAAGGTTAGATGAGGGGAAAAGTTTAGGGTAGGGGAAAGGGTCAGGCAGGGTGAAAAGTTTAGGATAGGGCAAAAGGTTAGGCTATGGGAAATGGATAGGCTAGGGGAAAAGGTTAGTCCAGGGGAAAGATTAGACATGGGAAAGGTTAGGCTAGGGGTAAACATTAGGCTAGGGGAAAAGGTTACACTAGGCGAAAAGATTAGGCTAGGGGAAAAGGTTGGGCAAGGTTTAAAGCTTAGGCCAGGGGAAGGGGTTAGGATAGGGGAAAACATTAGGCTAGGAGTATAGATTAGCCTCGAGGAAAAGGTTAGGCTCTGGGAAAGATTAGGCCAGTGAAAAAGGTTAGGCCTTGGGAAAATTTTAGGCAAGAGAAAAGGATAGGCCAAGGGAAAAGGTTAGGCTCAGGGAAAAGGTTAGGCAGGGTGAAAAGTTTAGGTTAGGGGAAAAGGTTATGCTAGGGGAAAAGATTAGGCTAAGGGAAAAGGTTAGGCCAAGGGAAAAGGTTAGGCCTTTGGAAAAGTCGAGGAATAGGTTATGCTAGGGGAAAAAGGCCAGGGGAAAAGTTAGACGAGGGGAAAGTTAAGCCTTCAGGAAAAGGTTAGGTTAGATGTAAAGGTTAGGTTATGGGGACAGCAGGTTAGCCTACATGTAAAGGTTAGTTTAGGGGAAAAGCTTAGGCTAGGGGAAAGGGTTAGGCCTGGGTAAAAGGTTAAGCTAGGGAAAAGATTAGGCTAGGGAAAAGGTTAGGCCATAGGAAAAGTTTAAGTCGGGGAAAAGGTTAGTCCAGGGGGAAAGGTTAGGCAAGGGGAAAAGGTTAGGCTAGCTGAAAGGTTTGGCCAGGGGAAAGGTAAGAGTATGGGAAATGGTTAGGCTAGGTGTAAAGGTTAAGTTAGGAGAAAAACAGGTTAGTCTACGTGTAAAGGTTAGGTTAGGGGAAAAACTTAGGCTAGTGGAAAGGATTAGGCTAAGGTAAAAGGTTAGGCCAAGGGAAAACCTAAAGGGTTACACTAGGGAAAAGATTAGGGCAGGGGGAATGTTTAGGGGAGGGGAAAATGTTATATTAGGTAAAAGGTTAGGCCAGGGGAAAAGGTCAGGCTAGGAGAAATGATTAGGCCAGGGGAAGAGGTTAGGTTAGGGTAAAAGGTTAGGCTGGGGAAAAGGTTAGGTAATGGAAAAGATTAGGCCAGGGGAAAAGGTTAGGCTAGGGCAAAAGCTTAGGCCAGCAGAAAATGCTTTGCTAGGGAAAAGGAAATGCCAGAGGAAAAACTTAGGCAAGGGGACAGGTTTATTTGAGGGCCACGGTTAGGTTAGGGGAAAGGGTAGGATAAGGGAAAAGGTTAGAATAGGGGAAAAGTTAAGGCTAAGGGAAAAGGTTAGGCCAGGGGAAAAGGTTAGGCTATGGCAAATGGTTAGGCTAGGGGAAAAAATTAAACAAGGGGAAAAGTTTAGGTTAGGTGAAAAGATTAGGCCAGGGGAAAAGGTTAGGCTAGGTGAAAAGCTTAGCCCAGGGGCAATCTTTACACTAGGGGAAATGGTTAGGCTAGGGGAAAAGGTTAGGCCAGGGGAAAAGGTTAGGCCAGGGGAAAAGGTTAAGCCAGGGGAAAAGGTTAAGCTGGGGGAAAAGGATAGCCTAGGAGAAAGATTAGGCTGGGGAAAAGGCAGGGCAAGGTGTAAAGATTAGGTTAGGGGAAAAGCTAAGGCTAGGCTAAAGGGTTAGGCTAGGGTACAAGGTTAGGCTAGGGGAAAGGTTTAGGCTGGGTAAATGGTTAGGCTAGGGGAAAAGGTTAGGCCAGGGAAAAGGTTAGACTATGGGAAATGGATAAGCTAGGGGAAAAGGTTAGGTCAGGGGAAAGATTAGGCAAGGGAAAGGTTAGGCTAGGTGAAAAGGTTAGGCTAGGGGAAAAGGTTAGGCTAGGAAAAAGGTTAGGTTATGGGAAATGGTTAGGCTAGGGGAAAAGGTTAGGTCAGGGAAAAGTTTAGGGGAAGGAAATCCTTAGGCCAAGGGAAAAGTTTAGGCCATCAGAAAAGGTTAGGCCAAGGGAAAAGATTAGTCTATGGGAAAAGGTTAGGCCAGGGGAAAAGGTTAGGATAAGGGAAAAGGTTAGGCTAGGGGAAAAGGTTAGGCTAGGGAAAGATTAGACTAGGGGAAACGGTTAGGCCAGGGGAAACGGTTATGACAGGGGAAACGGTTATGACAGGGGAAAGGTAAAACCAAGTTAAGATTAAGGAAAAAGGTTAGGCTAAGTGAAAAGGTTAAGACAGGGGAAGGTTTAATCCAGAGAAAAACTAATTCTAGGGGAAAGGTGTAGGCCAAGGGAAATGATTATGCTGGGGGAAAGGGATAGGCTAGGTGTAAAGGTTATGTTACGCGAAAAGCTTAGGCTAAAGGAAAGGGTTAGGCTAGTGGAAAGGGTTAGGCTAGGAGAAAAGGTTGGGCTAGGGGAAAAAGTTAGGCCAGGGAGAATGTTAACTTGGGAAAAGGTTAGGTTAGGGGAAAGGTTGGCCTAAGGGAAAAGGTTAGAATAGGGGAAACGTTAAGGCAGTGGAAAAGGTTAGGCCAGGGGAAATGTTTATGCTAGGGGAAAGGGATAGGCTAGGTGTAAAGGTTAAGTTACGCGAAAAGCTTAGGCTAAAGGAAAGGGTTAGGCTAGTGGAAAGGGTTAGGCTAGGAGAAAAGGTTGGGCTAGGGGAAAAAGTTAGGCCAGGGAGAATGTTAACTTGGGGAAAAGGTTAGGTTAGGGGAAAAGGTTGGCCTAAGGGAAAAGGTTAGAATAGGGGAAACGTTAAGGCAGTGGAAAAGGTTAGGCCAGGGGAAATGTTTAAGCTGGGGAAAAAGTTATGCTGGGGAAAAGGTTAGGCCAGGGGAAAATGTTAGGGTAGAGGAAAAGGTTAGGCAAGGGGTAGGATGAGGCCATTCATTCATTCATTCATTCATTCATTCATTCATTCAATAGTATTTATTGAGCGCTTACTATGTGCAGAGCACTGTACTAAGCGCCTGGGATGAACAAGTCGGTAACAGATAGAGACAGTCCCTGCCGTTTGACGGGCTTACAGTCTAATTGGGGGAGACGGACAGACGAGAACAATGGCAATAAATAGAGTCAAGGGGAAGAACATCTCGTAAAAACAATGGCAACTAAATAGAATCAAGGCGATGTACAATTCATTAACAAAATAAATAGGGTAATGGAAATATATACAGTTGAGCGGACGAGTACAGTGGGGATGGGAAGGGAGAGGTGGAGGAGCAGAGGGAAAAGGGGAAAAAGAGGGTTTTTAGCTGCGGAGAGGTAAAGGGGGGGTGGCAGAGGGAGTAGAGGGAGAAGAGAAGCTCAGTCTGGGAAGGCCTCTTGGGGGAAAAGGTTAGGCCAAGGAAAAAAGTTAGGCTAGGGGAAAACATTAGGCTAGGGGAAAAGGTTAGTCTAAGGGAAAGGTTTAGGCTAGGGGAAAAGGTAAGGCCAGGGGAAAATGTTACGGTTGGGGGAAAGGACAGCTAGGTGAAAGGTTAGGCAAGGGGAAAGGTTAGGTGATGGGAAAAAGTTAGGCCAGGGGAAATATTTAAGCCAAGGAAAATGTTATTCTAGGGGAAAAGGTTAGGCTAGGGGAAAGGTTAGGGTATGGGAAGGTTTAGGCAAGGGGAATAGCTAAGGCTAGTGGAAAAGGTTAGGCTAGGCGTAAAGGCTAAGCTAGGGGAAAAGTTTAAGTGAGGGGAAAAAGTTATGATATGACAAAAATTTAGGCCATGGGACAGGGATAGGCAAAGGGAAAAGGTTAGGCCAGGGGAAGAAGTTAGGCTATTGGAAAGGTTTAGGCCAGGGTAAAGGTTTAAGCCTGGGAAAAGGTTATGCTAGGGGAAAAGGTTAGCCCAGGGGAAAAGGTTATTCTAGGAGTAAAGGGTAGCCTAGGGGAAAGGTTAGGCTACAAGAAATGGTTAGGCTACGTGTAAAGGTTAGTTTAGAGGAAAAGGTTAAGCTAGGGGAAAGGGTTAGGTTAGGGGAAAAGGTTAGGCTGTGGAAAACCTTAGGCCATGGGAAAATGTTAGGCCAGTGGAAAAGGTTATGCCAGTAAAAAGATAATAGCCAGGGAAATGGTTAAGCTAGGGTAAAGATTAAGCTAAAGGAAAGGTTAGGCCAGGGAGAAAGTTAGGCCATGGAGAAGGTTAGGCCAAAGAGAAGGTTAAGCTAGAGGAAAAGGTTAGGCTAGGGGAAAACATTAGGCTAGGGGAAAAGGTTAGGCTAGGGGAAAAGGTTAGGCTAGGGGAAAAGGTTAGGCTATGGGAAAAGGTTAGGCTCCGGAAAAGGTTAAGCTAGGGGAAAACGTTAGGCAACATGTAAAGTTTAGGCTAGGGGAGAAGGTTAGCCTAGGCGAAAAAGATAGGTTAGTGGAAAAAGTTAGGCAAAGGGAAAAGGTTAGGGTAGTGGAAAAGGTTAAACCAGGAAAAAGCTTAGGCCAGGGGAAACGGTTAGACCAGGGAAAAGGTTAGGCCAAGTAAAAACGTTAGGCTAGGGGAAAGGTTAGGCTACGGGCAAAGGTTAGGCTAGGGGAAAAGTTTAGGCTAGGAGAAAAGGTTAGACCAGGGGAAAAGGTTAGGCCAAGGGCAAAGGTTATTCTAAGGGAAATGGTTAGGCTAGGGGAAATAGGCTAGTGGAAATGTTTGGGCTAGGGGAAAAAGTTAGCCTGGGGAAAAGCTAATGCCAGGGGACAAGGTTAGGCCAGGACAGAATGTTAGGTCAGTGAAAAGTTAAGGCTAGGGGAAAGGTTTAGTCCAGGGAAAAAGTTAGGGTATGGGAAAAGGTTAGGCAAGGTGTAAAGTTTAGTTTAGGGGAAAAGGTTAGGCTAAGGGAAGTGGGTAGGCTAGGGGAAAAAGTTAGGCCTGGGAAAAGGTTAAGCTAGGAGAAAACGTTAAGATGGGGAAGAGGTTAGGTTAGGGGAAAGATTAGGCTAAGGGAAAAGGTTAGGCCAGGGGAAAAGGTTAGGCCAAGGAACAAGTCAGGCTGGGGGAAAAGGTGAGCCTAGGGGAAAGAATAGGCTAGGGGAAAGATTAGGGTAGAGGAAAGCATTAGGCTAGGGGAATAGGTTAGGCTGGGGAATAGGTTAGGCCTGGGGAGCAGGTTAGGCCTTGGGAAAAGTTTAAGCCGGGACAATGTCATGCTAGGGGAAAAGGCTAGGCCAGGGAGAAGGTTAGGGCACAGAGGCGGTTAGGCTAGGGGAAAATGTAAGGCTACGGGAAAATGTTAGGCTAGGGGAAAAGTTTAAGCTAGGGGAAAAGGTTAGGCCAGGGGAAAAGGTTAGGCAGTGGGAAAAGATTAGTTCAACAAAAAGGTTAGTCTAGGGAAAAGGGTTAGATTACAAAAAATCTTTAGGCCAGGGGAAAACCTAGGCTACGGGAAAAGGTTAGGCTAGTGGAAAATTTAGGTGAGGAGAAAGGTTAGGTTAGGTGTAAAGTTTAGGTTAGGGAAAAAGCTTAGGCTGGGAAAAAGCTTAGGTTAGGGGAAAGGGTTAGGCTAGGGGAAAAGGCTAGGTTAGGTGCAAAAGGTTAGTCCAGGGAGAAGAAAAGGCCAATGAGAAGGTTAGGCTAGGGGCAAAGTTTAAGCTAGGTGAAAACGGCAAAGACGGGGAGGGGTCCAATCTGCAAGACAAAGGCGAGTTGGCCCAACCTGGAACGCAAGGCCTCGGGGCCAGGCCAGGATGGCATAGGTTAGGGAAGATGTAAAGTTTAGGTTAGGGGATATGTTACGCTAGGGAAATGGATAGGCCGGGGGAAAGGTTAGGCCAGGAAAAAAGGTTAGGCCAGGGAAAGGGATAGGCCAGAGAAAAGGTTAGGCTTGGTAAAGACGTTAGGCTAGGGCAAAGGTAAGGCTAGGGGCAAAGTTTAGGTGGGGGGAAAAAGTTAGGCAGGGGGAAAACATTAGGCCAGGGGAAACATTTAGGCCATGGGAATGGATAGGCCACAGGAAAAGGTTTAGCTAAGGGAAAAGGTTAAGCTAAGGGAAAAGGTTAAGCGAGGGGAAAAGTTAGGCCAGGGGAAAAGTTTAGGTTAGAGAAAAGGTTAAGTCTAGGGGTAAAGGTTAGGTGAGGGAAAAAGGTTAGGCTAGGGGAACAGGTTAGGCTAGGGGAAAGATTAGGCTAGGGGAAACATTAGTTTAGGGGAAAATATTATACATGGGAAGAATGTTGGGGTAAGGGAAAAGGTCTGTCTATGGTAAAATGTTAGGCCCGGGAAAAATTTAGGCCAGGGGAAAAGGTTAGCCCCGGGGAAAGGTTAAGCTGGGAAAAAGCTTAAACCAGGAGAAAAGGTTAGGCTAGGGGAAAAGGTTAGCCCCGGGGAAAGGTTAGGCCAGCGGAAAAGGTTAGTCTAGGAAAAAACGTTAGGATGGGGAAAGGTTGGGGTAGGGGTCAGGTTAGGCTATGGGAAAAGGTTAGGCCAGTGGAAGAGGTTAGGGTAGGGGAAAAGGTTAGTCTAGGGGAAAATGTTAAGCCAAGGGAAAAGGTTAGGCTAAGCAAAAATTTTAGTCTGGGGAAAGGTTAGGCTAGGGAAAAAGGTTAGGCTGGGGAAAATTTGGACCAGGAGAAAAGGTTAGGCCAGGGGAATAGGTAAGGCTAGAGGAAAGGTTAGGCTAAGGAGAAGAATAGGCTAGGAAAAATGTTAGGCTAAAGGAAAAGTTTAGGCTGGAGAAATGTTTAGGCTACGGGAAAATGTTAGGCCAGGGAGAAGGTTAGGCCAGTGGAGGTTAGGTCAGTGGAAAGGGTAGGCCAAGAAGGTTGGGCTGGGGAAAAAGTTAGCCTAGGATAAAGGTTAGACTTGGGGTCAGGTTATTCTATGGGAAAAGGTTAGGCAAGGGGAAATGTTTAGGGTAGGGGAAGTAGTTAGGCAAGAGAAAAAGTTAGGCTAGGTGAAAATGTTAGGCGAGGGAAGCAGGTCATGCTAGGGGAAAAGGTTAGGTTGGGGAAAAGGTTAGACTAGGGGAAATTTTTCACTGGGGGAAAATATTAGGCTAAGGGAGAAAGTTAATAATAATAATAATGTTGGTATTTGTTAAGCGCTTACTATGTGCAGAGCACTGTTCTAAGCGCTGGGGTAAACACAGGGGAATCAGGTTGTCCCACGTGGGGCTCACAGTCTTAATCCCCATTTTACAGATGAGGGAACTGAGGCACAGAGAAGTTAAGTGACTTGCCCACAGTCACACAGCTGACAAGTGGCAGAGCTGGGATTCGAACTCATGAGCCCTGACTCCAAAGCCCGTGCTCTTTCCACTGCCCCACGCTCCTTCTCATCGTTCCCCAACATCTCAGAAAGTTGGGGAAGGGGAAATGGTTAGGAGGGAGAAAAGGTTAGGCTAGGGGAAAAGGTTAGGTCGTGGGAAATGATAGGCCAAGGGAAAAGTGTAGGCTAGGGCAAAGGTTAGGCTAGGGGTCAGTTAAGGCCATGGGACATAGTGCGTCCAGGGGAAGAGGTTTGGCCAGGGGAAGAGGTTTGGCCAGGGGAAGAGGTTAGGCTAGGGGAATAGGCTAGGCCAGGGGGAAAGGTTAGGCCAGGGGGAAAGGTTAGGTGAGGGGCAAAGATTAGGTGAGGGTAAAAGCAGGTTAGGCTAGGTGCAAAGGTTATGTTAGGGGAAAAGCTTGGACTAGGGGAAAGGGATAGGCTAGAGTAAAAGGTTAGGTTATGGGAACAGGTTAGGTCAGGGGAAAGGTTTATGACTTGGGAAATGGTTAGGCTCAGGGAAAAGGTTAGACCAGGGGAAAAGGTCAGGCCAGGGGAAATGTTTAGGCCACGGGAAAAGGCAAGCCTTCAGGAAAAGGTTAAACTAGGTGTAAAGTTTAGGTTAGAGGAAAAGCAATTAGGCGAGGTGTAAAGGTTAGGTTCAGGGAAAAGCTTAGGCTAGGGGATAGGGTTAAGCTAGGGTAAAAGGTTACCCAGGGGAAGCAGCGTTGCTCAGTGGAAAGAACCTGGGCTTCAGAGTCAGAGGTCATGGGTTCGACTGCCAGCTCTGCCACTTGTAATGTTGGTATTTGTTAAGCGCTTACTACGTGCAGAGCACTGTTCTAAGCGCTGGGGTAGACACAAGGGAATGAGGTTGTCCCACGTGGGGCTCACAGTCTTCATCGCCATTTTACAGATGAGGTGACTGAGGCACAGAGAAGTGAAGTGACTTGCCCACAGTCACACAGCTGACAAGTGGCAGAGCTGGGATTCGAACCCATGACCTCTGACTCCAAAGCCCATGCTCTTTCCGCTGAGCCACGCTGCTTCTCTTGTCAGCTGTGTGACTGTGGGCAAGTCACTTAACTTCTCTGTGCCTCAGTTACCTCATCTGTAAAATGGGGATTAACTGTGAGCCTCACGTGGGACAACCTGATGACCCTGTATCTCCCCCAGCGCTTAGAACAGTGCTCTGCACATAGTAAGCACTTAACAAATACCAACATTATTATTAAAGGTTAGGCTAGGGGAAAAGGTTAGGCTAGGGGAAAAGGTTAGGCCGGAGAAAAGGTTAGGCCAGGGTAAAAGATTAGGCTAGGGGAAAAGGTTTGGCCAGGAGAAAAGGTTAGGCCAGGGGAAAGGTTAGGCCAGGGAAAGGTTAGGCTATGGAAAATGGTTGGTCTGGGTAAAAAGGGTAGGTCAGGAAAAAGGTTAGGCTATGGTAAATTGTTAGGCTAGGGGAAAAGGTTAGGCTAGGGAGAAAGTGAGGCCAGGGGAAAAGATTAGTCTCGGGGAAATGTTTAGGCTAGGGGAAAAAGTAAGGCCAGGGAAAAGGTGAGACTATGGGAAATGGATAAGCAAGTGGAAAATCTTAGGGCAGAGGATAGATTACGCAAGTGAAAGGTTAGGCTAGGGGAAATGTTTAGGTTAGGGGAAAATGCTAAGTCAGGGAAAAGGTTAGGCTATGGTAAATGGTTAGGCTAGGGGAAAAGGTTAGGCTAGGAGAAAAGGTTAGGCCAGGGAAAAGGTTAGGGCAGGGGAAAATGTTATATCAGGGAAAATGTTAGGCTAGGGCAAAAGGTTAGCAGAGGGGAAAGGTTAGGCAAGGCGAAAAATTAGGCAAGGTGTAAAGTTTATGTTAGGGGAAAGGTCATGCTAGGGGAAAAGGTTAGGCAAGGGGGAAAGGTAAGCCTTTGGGAAAAGGTTAGGCTAGGTTTAAAGGTTAGGTTAGGGGAAAAGCAGGATAGGCTAGGTGTAAATGTTAGGTTGGGGGAAAACCTTGGGCTGGGGTAAAAGGTTGAGCTAGGGTAAAGGTTTAGGCTAGGGGAAAAGGTTAGGCTGGGGAAAATGTTAGGCTAGGGCAAAAGGTTAGGCAAGGGGAAAGGTCAGGCAAGGTCAGGCAAGGGGGAAGGTTAGGCTGCTGGAAAAGATTACGCAAGTTTATCTTAGGGGAAAGGCTAGGCTAGGGAAAATGTTAGGACTTGAGAAAATTTTAAGTCGGGGAATAGGTTATGCTAGGGGAAAAGGTTAGGCCAGGGGGAAATGTTAGGCCGGGGGAAAGGTTAGGCCAGGGGGAAAGGTAAGCTTTTGGGAAAAGGTTAGGCTACGTGTAAAGATTAGGTTATGGGAAAAGCAGGTTAGGCTAGGTGTAAAGGTTAGACTAGGGTAAAAGGTTAGGCTAGGGGAAAAGGTTAGGCTAGGGAAAGGATAGGCCAATGGAAAAGGTTAAACTAGGGGAAATGATAGGCCAAGGAAAAAGGTTAGGCTAGGGGAAAAGATTAGGCTAGGTAAAAGGTTTGGTTAGGGAAAATGTTAAGCTAGGAGAAAAGATTAGGCCATGGGATAGGTTTAGGCCAGGAAAAAGGTTATTTTAGGAGAAAAGAATAGCCTAGGGGAAAACGTTAGGCTACGGGAAACGTTAGGAGAGGGGATAGGTTGGTCTTGGTGTAAAGGTTAGGCTAGGGGAATAAGTTAGGCTAGGTGAAAAGCTTAGGCCGGGGAAAACCTTAGGCCAGGGGAAAAGGTTAGTACAGAGGAAAAGGTTAGGCCAGGGAGAAGGTTAGGCTACAGGATAAGTTTAGGCAAGGTGTAAAGTTTAAGTTAGGGGAAAAGATTATGCTAAGGGTAAATGTTAGGCCAGGGGAAAAGGATAGGCCATTGGATAAGGTTAGGCTAGGGGAAAGGGTTAGGTAAGGAGAAAGATTTGGCTAGGGAACAGTTAGGCTAGGGGTAAACATTAGGTTAGGGGAAAAGGTTAGGCTAAGGGAAAAGGTTAAGCTAAGAGAAAAGGTTAGCCTAAGGGAAAAAGGTAGGCCAGGGGAAACGGTTAGGCCAAGGGAAAAGGATAGGCCAGGGCAAATATTAGGTTGGGGAAAACATTAGTTGAGGGGAAAAGGTTAGGCAGGGTGAAAAGTTGAGGTTAGGGGAAAAGCTTAGGCTAGGGGAAAGGGTTAAGCAATGGGACAAATTTAGGCTAGGTGAAAAGGTTAGGCAAGGTGAAAAGCTTAGGTTAGAAGAAAAGGTTAGGCTAGGGGATAAGGTTAGGCTAGGGGAAAAGTTTAGGCTAGGGGAAAAGGCTAGGCCGGGGGAAAATGTTAGGCTAGGTGAAGATGTTAGGCTATGGGAAATGGTTAAGCCAAGGAAAAAAGCTAGGCCGGGGAAAAGGGTAGGCCACAGGCAAAGGTTAGGCCAGGGGAAGGGATAAGCCTAGGGGAAAGGTTAGGCTTAGGAAAAGGTTAGGCTAAGGGAAAAGGTTGGGATAGGGAAAAGGGTTAGGCAAGGGTAAAATGTTAGGCCACAGGAAAAGGTTAGGCTATGGGAAATGGTTAAGCACTGGGATAAGGTTAGGCTGGGGAAACGGTTAGCCTAGGGAAAATGTTAGGCACGGGGAAAAGGTTGGGCTAGGGAAAAAGGTTGGGCTAGGGGAAAAGGTTAGGCTAGGGGAAAAGGTTAGGCCAGGGGAAAAGGTTAGGTGAGGGGAAAAAGTTAGGCAAGGTCTAAAGTCTTGGTTAGGGGAAAAGGTTTGGCTAGGGTAAATAGGCAAGGGTAAAAGGTTAGGCTATGGAAAATGGTTATGTCAGTGGAAAGGTTAGGCTCGGGGAGGGGGTTGGGGTAGGGGAAAAGGTTAGAATAGGGGAAAAGTTAAGGCTAGCGGAAAAGGATAGGCCAGGAGAAAAGTTTAATCTGGGTAAAGAGTTTTGCTAGGGGAAAAGGTTAAGCTAGGGGAAAAGGTTAATCCAAAGGGCTAGGCTAGGGGAAAACATTAAGCTATGGTAAAACGTTAGGCTAGGGGAAAAGGTTGGGCAAGGGGAAAGGCTTAGGCTAGATGAAGAGGTTAGGAAAGGGGAAAACGTTAGGCTAGGAGTATAGGTTACCCTAGGGGAAAAGGTTAGGCCCTGAGAAAAGTTTAGGCCAAGGAAAAGGATAGGCTCAGGGAAAAGGTTAGGCTCAGGGAAAAGGTTAGGCCAGGAGAAAAGTTTAGGTTAGGGAAAAAGGTAAGGTTATGGAAAAAGGTTAGGCTAGGGGAAAAGGATAGGCCCAGGGGAAAGGGTAGGTCAGGAATATAGGTTAGGCCAAGGGAAAAGGTTAGGCTGGGGGAAAAGAATAGGCTATGGGAAATGTTTAGGCTGGGGGAAATATGTAGCCTGGGGGAAATGTTTAGGCTAGGGGAAATGTTTAGACCAGGGGAAAGGTTAGACTATGGGAAATGGATAAGCTAGGGGAAAAGGTCAGGCTAGCAGAAAATGTTAGGCTAGGATAAAGGTTAGGCTATGAGAAAAGATTAGACTAGGGGAAAAGGTTGGGCTAGGAAAAAAGGTTGGGCTAATGGAAAAGGTTAGGCTAGGGGAAAAGGTTAGACAAGGGGAAAAGGGTAAGCCAGGGGAAAAGGTTAGGCAAGGGGTAAGGTTAGGCCAGGGGAAAAGGTTACACTATGGAAAATGGAGAAGCGAGGTAAAAAGTTTAGGGTTTGGAGCCGTACCTGAAATGCAAAGGCTGCCTGGCCCAAACTGGAATGAAAAGGCTTCGGGGCCAAACCTGAAGGCAAAGGCTGCCTCGCCTGAACTCGATCGAAATGGGTATGGGGTCCAACCTGCAAGGCAAAGGCTGCAGTGCCCAAACTAGAACAAAAAGGTTTTGGTGTCAAACCTGCAAGGGAAATGCTGCGGGGCTGAAACCTGAACTAAAAGGGTTCAGGGGCAAACCTGAAAGGCTAGCTTGTAAGGGGGCCAGCTTCACTCGAGACAGTCCCCCAACCACCCTGCACCTTCCCAACTCCCTCAGAGACAGCCACTGAGGAGTTTCAGCTCTGGAGGGCCTAAGGATTTGCAGGTTGACCTTGTGGAAAGGACTGTGGGTTCAGGGAGGATTAACCAATCTATGGAATTAAGGTTCCTGGATCTTCTCAGCCCCACAGTCAAGACCGGCAAAACCACTTCCCTCCATAGAGCCTTAGCCCCACATTGTAGAACCAGCTTCTGTGCTGAGAGTGATAGGCCCCTCTGCTCACCACCTACTTCTTTTCCTGCCATAACCTTTAATCATACACACATGCCCCCACCACCTTCCCTTAGAGCTGAAAACCCAGCTCCTCTGCACCCTCCCTAAAGGAAGAACAGTCTTCACAGCCAGGTAGTATAAGAAGCTTCTCGTAGGCAAAGTGGATGGTCCCTCTCTTCCCATCACCAGGACCCCTTAGACATCTACCTCCTGATGGCTCTGAGTTGGGAGTTTAGAAGGCTCCTGCAAGATCCAGCCTGCTCATCGTGTCTCATGTGGGCCACATCCATGCCAATTCATCTCCACACAGCCTCCCACCTATATAGTGGTCATACCAGTGGTCTCTCAGAACTTTACGAACCCTACTGAAATTGTTTCTTCTTCAGTAAGCCATCCCTGACTAAATCTCACATCCTCCCCACGACCAGCCACACCACAAACACACATGTACACAGTTCATTTACCCTTTCATCTCACCCATGCACTTAGGCACACCCACCAAGCACTGCACTATACATCCCACAACAATTAGGTATTTATCCTTCCACTTAGATCCTTACCTTACCTGCATTGTATTAATTGGGTACTCCCCATTCAACTGATGCTGGACCTATAAGATTGTAAGGGAATTCTGGTAGTATGTGGAAGAAAAGCATATCTTGAAGGTGTAAGGGAAGGAGAGCAGAAAAGTGGGGACAGGTCTGTTAAGGTGGAGTGTCAGGGCTGCAGTGAACATGCCTGTTCATTCTGTTGTACTGTACTCTCCGAACCATGTAGTACAGTGCTCTACACATAGTAAGCACTCAGTAAACACCACTGATTAATTGCAGGAAGGAAGTGTCTCTTGGAATTTCCACAGCCACAGAGAAAGGCTGGAGAACAAAGATGCAGTTTGAGTGGCCAAGAAGACTATTGAAATGGAGTGTTAAGCCCTTCACCCCACTACCCACTTCCCTCACAGGCATGAATAAGGTCAGGAAAGGGGAAAGATTATACCTCCCCATAGCCTGCCAAGGACACCTTTAAAGTAATTACCTGGCTCCAAAGAGCCCCTAGTAAGCAAGCCAGAAAGCAGTTTCAAAGTTACCCCAAACTCCATGCCTCCTTCACCCACAAAACATTCCTCTTATCCTCCTAAAATCCACAGCCCCTCAAATTAAAGCCAACACACTCAACTTCAAATAGCCTCAAGCTCCGGTGGCTTATGTAGAGCGGGGGAGGGCGGGAGGGGCGGGGCCCGACCTGACGTCAGTAATCCACCTGATTGGAAACAGCTGGGTTAGAGATCAGGTGTCCCGGGAGGAAGCCCTAGCAGCTCATTGGAAGAGGGGATGGCTTTGGGAAAGATAGGGTAGGATGGGATAGGGGATACGGGATAGGATTAGATTGAATCTCTAGCATGAAAGGATTTGTGCAGGGAGACACAAATTCCAAACAGCTCTCCAGGGATTCTCATCTCTGTCCTGACCCCCACCCCACCTTTCCTTCTGTCTGAGTTCCCCCCTCACAGCCCCCACATCCGACCTGCTGACACTGGACCCCAGCAGTAGTCAGGGCAGTCTGGCCCTGTAAAGCACAAAAACCATCCCTCTCCCCAACTTCAGAGCCTTCCTAAAATCACATCTCCTCCAAGACATCTTCCCCAACTAAGCCCCCATTTCTGCTATTTGACACACAAGGGAGTGAAAAAGAGGAAAACAGCTGATTCTGGTTTTATTTTGTGCATGTGTGTTGTGTTTTAATGTTTCATTGCTCTTAACGTATCTGTCTCTAGTCTTTCTCAGAGCTGAAGAAGGAGGCATAGAAGATTGCGGACAACCTAATTTTTTTGAGGGGGTTGCGGGGCAAATACCGTTTCTATGTCTGAGCCAACAGGACAGACCCGTGCTCCACTTCTCCCCCACACCCACCTCCTGCTCCCTCCAAAACACAAGATTCACTGCAGAGCTCTCCACTGGGTAGGAGGCAGTATAGTTTGGGTCTAATGGAAGCAAAATGTCACTACACCTTTTCCACCAGTCCTTACTGAAACACATCTGGAGTTGTGGAACCTGCCCTTAAGAGACACATGTGGATTAGTGAGGAGTTACGCTCCCTCACCCTGCCCTTTGCCCTGCCCTATGCTTCTGGGGCCAAACCCTTCAGTCTTCCGCAGCGTCTGCTGGAGAAGGAGGGGTAGGAGATTGCAGACAACATAGGTTTCTTTGGCAGACACCATTTTCCCTCTCCTCCACCAAACATTAAACCTATCATGGAGAGGTGAGGCACATAGGCAGACCACCTCACTAAGATGACTGCAGTAATCTGCCCTTATTGATTTAGTTATTCATGTATTTAAATTAATATCTGCCTCACCTTCTAGACTGTAAGCTTTTTATGGGCAGGGACTGTGTCTGTCCTACGGGTACTCTCCCAAGCGCTTAGTACAGTGCTCTGCACACAGGAAGCACTCCATCAATCCAATTGATTGACTGAAGGTGCAGAACTGCATGCACACTGGAGATAATTCAGTTTCTGGTACAATACCTGCCTTCTATCCTCCCAGTCCAAACTGCTATGAACTCAATTTCGGGCAGGAATCTGCACAACTCTACTTCTCAGAGAGAAATAGGGGAGACACCCTGATCTCTTCCTGATATTAGAAACCACAAACTTCCACAAAGAGCACAAAGGGGTCCCTTCTCCAGAGAGTGAGGCTGTGCAGTGACCTTGCAGTCAGGACTGTAGTCTCAGAGACACTTGACCCATCTACAGAATTATCTTATCAGTCCCAGGCAAATCAGACAGAACTAGCTCCCTGCAAAGAGCCCAGGTCCCTGTTCTCCCATGAGTGGCATCAGCCTCATCACTCTTCTTCCCCCCCATTATTCACAAATACACATACACACACCTTACCCTACACCACCTTCTTCTCTTTGGGGTAGCAATGCAGTCCATTCAGTGAGACGGAAAAGGGTTCAGGGCCAACCTGCAAGGCAAACTCTAGCGGGACAAAACTGTAACCAAAAGGGTCCGGGGCCAAACCTGCAAGGTAAAGACGGTGGGACCCAAACTGGGACCAAAAGCGTTCTGGGCCAACCTGCAAGGACAAGTCTGTGGGGCCCAACCTGTAAGAAAAGGATTCGTTTAGAATCCCCCCCCCCGCTCTATTACAGGTAAACTACCTTACGTCCATGACCTTTTCCTCTCCCGCTCTCTCCTCCTCCTAGCCCTTTCAGAAACGTGGCTCACTCCCAAAGACACGGTCTCCGCCGCTGCTCTCTCCAGAGGAGGCCTCTCCTTCTCCCACTCCCCCAGACTCACCGGTAAGGGAGGAGGCGTCGGCTTCCTCCTCTCACCCCGTTGCCGCTTCCGCACTATCCCTCCTCCCCCCTCCCTCTCCTTCCCCTCCTTCGAAGCCCATATCATTCGCCTCTACCACCCCCTCCAGATACTTGTCGCTGTCATCTACCGCCCGCCTGGTCCCACCTCCGACTTCTTCAACCACCTAGACCCCTTTCTCACCTTCCTTCTCTCCTTCTCTCTGCCCACTCTGATCCTCGGAGACTTCAACATCCACATGGACGTACCCGATGACTCCTCTGCCGCCCGCCTGCTATCCCTCCTCGACTCTGCCGACCTCCTCCTCCACTAAACCGCGCCCACTCACCGACTCGGTCACGCCCTCGATCTCTTCATCTCCTACCGCTGCACTATCTCCTCCCTCACCAACTCTGAAATCCCTCTCTCTGACCATAACCTTCTCACCTGCCTCATCTCTCACACTCCCTCCCCCTGCAAATCTTCGCTACCTCCCCACAGAGACCTCCGCTCTCTCGATCCCATCCGTCTTTCCAAAAGCCTCTCTCCTCACCTTGCCGCCCTGTCCTCACTTCCCACTCTCGATGATCAGGTCTCCGCTCTCAACTCCACCCTCTCTACTCATCTCGACTCTCTCGCCCCCGTTTCCCTCCGCCGCTCTCGCTCCACTAACCCAAAGCCCTGGATCACCTCCTCTGTCCGCCTCCTACGCTCCTATGTTCGAGCTGCTGAGCGCTGCTGGCGAAAGTCCAAGCACCAAGCCGACCTCACACACTTCAAATTTATCCTTTCCTGCCTTAACTCTGCCCTCTCCTCCGCCAGGCAAAACTTCTCCTCCCTCATCGACACCCATGCCCGTCACCCCCGCCAATTGTTCCGGACCTTTAACTCTCTCCTTAGGCCCCCTGCTCCTCCCCCTCCCCCATCTCTCACCCCCAATGATCTGGCCACCTATTTCATCCCAAAAATCTACACAATCAGGTCTGAGCTCCTCAAAGTCACCCCTCCGCCTCTCCCCTCCCCCCCACCAACCCTCTCCCCTACTTTTCCATCCTTTCCTGCAGTATCCTCAGAGGAGATCTCCTCCCTCCTCGCAAGTGCCACCCCCTCCACCTGCGCTTCGGACCCCATTCCCTCTCACCTTATTAAAACCATCGCCCCTGCCCTCCTCCCTTCCTTAACTTCTATTTTTAACCACTCCATCTCCAATGGCTCCTTCCCCTCTGCCTTCAAACATGCCCACGTCTCCCCCATCCTAATAAAACCCGCTCTTGACCCCACTTTCCCCTCCAGTTATCGCCCTATCTCCCTACTACCCTTCCTTTCCAAAATCCTAGAACGAGTCGTCTACAATCGCTGCTTAGAATTCCTTAACTCCCATTCTCTCCTGGCCCCCCTCCAATCTGGCTTCCGTCCCCTCCACTCCACCGAGACTGCTCTCTTTAAGGTCACCCATGACCTCCTTCTTGCCAAATCCAATGGCTCCTACTCCATTCTAATCCTCCTTGACCTCTCTGCTGCCTTTGACACTGTTGACCATCCCCTCCTCCTCCACACCTTATCTCACCTTGGCTTCACGGACTCCATCCTCTCCTGGTTCTCCTCTTATCTCTCTGACCGGTCATTCTCGGGCTCCTTCGCAGGCGCCTCCCCCCTCCCATCCTTTAACTGTTGGAGTTCCTCAAGGGTCAGTTCTTGGCCCTCTTCTGTTCTCCATTTACACTCACTCCCTCGGTGAACTCATTTGCTCTCACGGCTTTGACTACCATCTCTACGCAGATGACACGCAGATCTACGTCTCTGCCCCTGTCCTCTCCTCCTCCCTTCAGGCTCGCATCTAATCCTGCCTCCAGGATGTCTCCACCTGTATGTTGGCCCGCCACCTAAAACTCAACATGAGCAAGACTGAGCTCCTCATCTTCCCTCCCAAGCCCGGTCTTCTCCCAGACTTCCCTATCACCGTGGATGGCATGACCATCCTTCCCGTCTCTCAGGCCCGCGATCTCGGTGTCATCTTTAACTTGTCTCTGTCGTTCACCCCACACATCCTATCCGTTACCAAGACCTGCTGGTCTCACCTTTACAATATCGCCAAGATCCGCCCTTTCCTCTCCACCCAAACGGCTACCTTACTGCTATGGGCTTTGTTATATCCCGGCTAGACTACTGTGTCAGCCTTCTCTCTGATCTCCCTTCCTCCTCTCTCGCCCCGCTCCAGTCTATTCTTCACTCCGCTGCCCGGCTCATCTTCCTGCAGAAACGATCTGGGCATGTCACTCCCCTTCTTAAACACCTCCAGTGGTTGCCTATCAACCTCCACTCCAAACAAAAAACTCCTCACTCTAGGCTTCAAGGCTCTCCATCACCTTGCCCCTTCCTACCTCTCCTCCCTTCTCTCTTTCTACCGCCCACCCCGCACGCTCCGCTCCTCTGCCACCCACCTCCTCACCGTCCCTCGGTCTCACCTATCCCGCCGTCGACCCCGGGCCACGTCCTCCCGCGGTCCTGGAACGCCCTCCCTCCTCACCTCCGCCAAACTAATTCTCTTCCCCTCTTTAAAACCCTACTTAAAACTCACCTCCTCCAAGAGGCCTTCCCAGACTGAGCTCCTCTTCTCCCTCTACTCCCTCTACCACCCCCCCTTCACCGCTCCGCAGCTTTACCCTCTTTTCCCCCCATTTCCCTCTGCTCCTCCCCCTCTCCCTTCCCATCCCCTCAGCACTGTACTTGTCTGCTCAACTGTATATATTTGCATTACCCTAGTTATTTTGTTAATGAAATGTACTTTGCCTTGATTCTATTTAGTTGCCATTGTTTTTACGAGATGTTCTTCCCCTTGACTCTATTTATTGCCATTGTTCTTGTCTGTCTGTCTCCACGGATTAGACTGTAAGCCCGTCAAACGGCAGGGACTGTCTCTATCTGTTGCCGACTTGTTCATTCCAAGCGCTTAGTACAGTGCTCTGCACATAGTAAGCACTCAATAAATACTATTGAATGAATGAATGAATTTCAGTTTGGGTTCTACAGCCTTTGCCTTGAAGGTCTGGACCCGATCCCTTTTGGTACCAGCTTGCCCCCCCCTCCAGAGTTTGCCTTGCAGGTAATGCCCCAAACCCTTTCGGTTCCAGTTAGGGACCCCTAGAGTTGGCCTTGCAGGTTTGGACCGGAACCCTTTTTTTTTCAGGTTTGAGCCCCTCAGCCTTTGCCTTGCAGGTTTGGCTCCGAACACTTCTCATTCCAGCTTGGGCCAGGCAGCCTTTCCCTTGCATGTTTGGCCCCAAAACCTTTTCGTTCCAGTTTGGGTCCTGCAGACTTTGCCTTGAATGTTGGCCCTCGAACGCTTTTGGTTACAGTTTAGGCCCCACAACCTTTGCCTTGCAGGTGTGGCCCCAAACACTTTTCTTTTCAGTTTTGGTACCACAGCCTTTGCCTTGCAGGCTTTGACCTGAAGCCTTTTCCTTCCACTTTGGGCCCCGCAGCCTTTGTGTTGCAGATTTGGCCCCTAACCCTTTTGATTCCAGTTTGCGTCCCGCAGCCTTTGCCTTACAGTTTTGGCCCTGTACCTTTTTGGTTTCAGTTTGGGCCCCACAGCCTTTCCTTTAGAGGTTTGGCCCCAAACCCTTTTGGTTCCACTTTGGGCCCCCTGGAATTTACCCTGCACTTTTGGCCCCGAACCCTTTTTGTTCAGATTTGGGCCCCGCAGCCTTTGCCTTGTAGGTCTGGACCTGAACCCTTTTGGTACCAAGTTGCCCCCCCGTGAGTTTGCTTTGCAGGTAATGCCCCGAGTCCTTTTGGTTCCGGTTTGGGAGCCCTAGAGTTGTCTTGCGAGTGTGGACCCGAATGCTTTTCATTCTGATTTGGGCCCCTCAGCCTTTGCCTTGCAGGTGTGGCCCTGAACCCTTCTTGATCCATTTTGGGCCCCCTAGAGTTTGCCTTGTAGGTTTGGCCCGAACCATTTTGGTTCTAGTTTGGGCCTCCAGCCTTTGCCTTGCAGGTTTGCCCCCCGAGACTTTACTTTGCAAGTTTGTGCCCAAACCCTTTTCATTCCCATTTGGGCACTGGAGCCATTGCCTTGCAGGTTTGGCCCCAAACCCTTTTCGTTCCAGTTTGGGCCCTGCAGCCTTTGCCTTACAGGTTTGGCCCCGAACCCATTTGGTTACATTTTGGGCCCCACAGTCTTTGCCTTGCATGTTTGGCCCCAAAGCCTTTTGGTTCCAATTTGGGCATTCTAGAGTTTACCTGACAGGTTTGGCCCCTATCACTTTTCGTTCAGGTTGGACCCCAAAGCCTTTGCCTTGCAGGTCTGGCCCTGAACCTTTTTGTTTCCAGTTTGGGTTCCACAGACTTTGCCTTGCAGGTTGGGCCCAGAACACTTTTGTTTCCACTTTTGGCCCCATAGCCTTTGCTTTGCAGATATGCCCCCCATCCTTTGTCTTGCAGCTTTGGTCCCAAACCCTTTTGATTCCAGTTTGGGCCCCGCAGCCTTTGCCTTGCAGGTTTGGCCCTGAACCCTTTTGGTTCCAGTTTGGGCCCCCTAGATTTTGCTTGCAGGTTTGTCCCTGAACGCTTTTCATTTAGGTTTTGACCCCACAGCCTTTTCCTTTCAGCTATGCCCCCCCCCAAACCCTTTTTGTTCCAGTGCGCCCCCCCTCAGAGTTTGACTTGCAGGGTTGGCCCCAACCTGTTTTGTTTCAGTTTGGGTCCTGCAGCCTTTGCCTTGCAGGTTGGCCTGGAACCCTTTTGGTACCCATTTGGCCCCTCCAAGAGTTTGCCTTGCAGGTTTGGTCCTGAACCCTTTTGGTAGCAGTTTGGAACCCCTAGAGTTTGCCTTGCAGCTTTGGTCCCGAACCCTTTGCTTTTCGGTTTTGTTCCTGCAGGCTTTGCCTTGCAGGTTTTGACCTGAAGCCCTTTCTTTCCACTTTGGCCCCCACCGCCTTTGCATTGCAGGTTCGGCCCCGAACGCTTTTGATTCCAGTTTGCGTCCCAGAGCCTTTGTCTTGCAGTTTTGGCCCTGAGGCCTATTAGTTCCACTTTGGGACCCACAGCCTTTGCCTCACAGGTTTGGCCCCAAACGCTTTTCGTTCAGTTTTGGGCCCCGCTGCCTTTTCCTTGCAGGTATGGCCCCCAACCACTTTTGTTCCAGTTTGGCCCCTCCAGAGTTTGCCTTGCAGGATTGGTCCAAACATGTTTCATTTTAGTTTGGGCCCTGCAACCTTTGCCTTGCAGATTTGGCCCCGAATCCTTTTTGTTCCAGTTTGGGTCCTGCAGACTTTGCCATGCACGTTGAGCCTGGAACCCTTTTGTTTCCACTTTGGGCCCTGCAGCCTTTGCGTTGCAGGTTTGCCCCGCTGTCCTTTGGCTTACAGCTTTGGCCCCAAACCCTTGTCATTCAAATTTAGGCCCTTCAGCCTTTGCCTTGCAGGATTGGCCCAAAACCGTTTCATTTCAGTTTGCATCCCAGAGCCTTGACCTTGCAGGTTTGGCCCTGATCCCTTTCGGTACCAGCTTGGCCCCCTCAGACTTTGTCTCACAGGTTTGGCCATGAACCCTTTTTGTTCAGGTTTTGGGCCCCTCAGTCTTTGCATTGCAAGTTTGCCCCCCAAATATTTGCCTTGCAGCTTTGGCCCTGAGCCTTCTTGGTTCCAGTTTGAGTCCTGCAGCCTTTGCCTTGCAGGTTGGGCCCCAAACCCTTTTGGTACCATTTGGACCCCCTAGAGTTTGCACTGCAGGTTTGGCTTCGAACCCTTTTTATCCAATTTGGAGCCTGCAGCCTTTGCCTTGCAGATTTGGCCTGAACTCCTTTCATTCAGTCTTGGGGCGCCCAGCCTTTGCATTGCAAGTTTGGCCTCGAACCCTTTCTGTTTCAGTTTGGGCCAGGGAATCTTTGCCTTACAGGTTGGGCCAGGAACGCTTTTGGTTCCAGTTTGGGTCCCACAGCCTTTGCCTTGCAGGTTTGGCCCCAAACCCTTTTGGTTCCAGTTTAGGCACCCTAGAGTTTGTCTTGAAGGTTTGGCCCGAACACTTTTTGTTCAGGTTTGAGCCCCACAGACTTTGCCATGCAGGTTTGGCCCCCAATCCTTTTGCTTCCAATTTGAGCCCTTTAGAGTTTCCATTGCAGGTTTGACCCCGAACGTTTTACGTTCCAGTTTGGGCCCTACAGCCTTTGCCTTGAAGGTTTGACCCCCGCAGAGTTTGCCTTGCAGGTTTGGCCCCAAACCACTTTGTCTCAGTTTGGGTCTTGCAGCCTTTGCCGTCCAGGTTTGGCCTCAAAACCTTTCGGTACCAGTTTGGACCCCCTAAAGTTTGCCTTGCAGGTTTGGCCCCTAACCCTTTTCGTTCTGGTTTGGGCCACGCCCACGTTGCTTTGCCGGTTTGGATCCAAACCCTTTTGGTTCCAATTCGGGCCCCACGGCCTTTGCCTTTCAGGTTTGGTCCCCAGTCTTTGCCTTGCATGTTTGGCCCCGAACCTTTTATGATCAAGTTTGGGTCCCCCAGAATTTACCTTGCAGATTGGGCCCTGAGCCCTTATCATTCCAGTTTGGGCCCCCTAAAGTTTGACTTGGAGGGTGGGCCCTGAATCCTTTCCATTTTAGTTTGGGTCCCACAGCCTTTACCTTGCAGGTATGACCCCCAACCCTTTTTGTTCAGATGTGGCCCCCCCAGAGTTGGCCTTTCAGGATTGGCCCCGAACCCATTTCGTTTCAGTTTGCGTCCCACAGACTTTGCTTGCACATTTTGCCCCGCACCATTTTTGTTACAGTTTGGGCTCCTCAGCCTTTGCCTTGTAGGTTTGACAATGAACGCTTTTCCTTCCATTTTGGGCCCTGAAGCCATTGTCTTGCAGGTTTGGCCCCAAGCTCTTTTTCTTCCAGTTTGGGCCAGGCAGCCTTTGATTTGCAGGTATGACCCCCTGCTTTTGCCTTGCAGTTTTGGTCCCCAATCGTTTTCATTCCCGTTTGGGCCCCACAGCCTTTGCCTTGCAGGTTTGGCCTCGAACCCTTTTCATTCCAGTTGTTCCCGCCCCCTGCCCCGATTTTGGCTTGCAGGTTTGGCTTCAAACTCTTTTCGTTCCAGTTTAGGCTCTCCCGCTTTTTCCTTGCAGGATTGGCCCCGAACTCTTTTCGTTCCAATGTGGGCCCCTCAGCTTTTGCCTTGCAGGTTTTGCCCTGAACTCTTTTAGTTCCAGGTTGGGCCCCACAGCCATTTTCTTGCAGGTTTAGCCCCCAAACTTTTTCGTTCCAGTTTGGGCACAGCTGCCATTGCCTTGCAAGTTTGGCCCCACAGCGTTTGCCCTGCCAGTTTGTCCCCGGAGCCTTTGCATTGCAGATTTGGCCCCAAACCCTTTTCATTCCAGTTTGGCCCTGCAGCCTTTGCCTTGCAGGTTTGGCCCTGAATCCTTTTCGTTCTAGTTTGAGACCCACAGCCTTTGCCGTGCAGCTTTGCCCCCCAAGTCTTTGCCGTGCAGGTTTGGCCCCGAACCCTTTTTGTTCCAGTTTGGGCCCCGCAGCCTCTGCCTTGCAGATTTGACTCCAAACCCTTTTCTTTCCAGTTTGGGCCCCCTGTCCTTTGCGTTGCAGGTTAGGCTCCGAGCCCTTTCCATTACAGTTACGGCCCCGCAGCCTTTGCCTTGAAGGTGTTCCCCCCTCTCCCCCACCCACACACAGTCTTTGCCTTGCAGGTTTGGCCCCGAACCATTTCCGTTCCAATTTGGGTACCCCTGCTTTTCCCTTTCAGGTTTGGCCTCCCAGCCTTTGTTTGGCAGGTTTGGCCCCAAACCGTTTTCATTCCAGTTTGGCCCCCCCGACCTTTGCCTTGTTGGTATGGCTACGAACCCTTTTTGTTCCAGTTTGGGCCCCGCAATCTTTGCCTTGAAGATTTGGCCCCGAACCACTTTTGTTCCACTTTGGGCCCCTTTGCTTTTCCCTTGCAGGTTTGCTCCCCCAGTCTTTGTTTTGTAGGCCTGGCCCCAAACCATTTTTGCTCCATTTTGGGTCCCCCCAGCTTTTGCCTTCCAGTTTTGCTTCCCCAGCCCTTATCTTGCAGGTTTGGCCCCAAACCCTTTCTGTTTCTGTTTGGGTCCCACAGCCTTTGCCTTGCAGGTTTGGCCCAAACCCTTCTGGTTCCAGTTTTGGCTTTCTAGAGTATGTCTTACAGGTTTGACCCCAAGCCCTTTTCATTCAGGTTTGGGCCCCGCAGCCTTTGCCTTGCAGGTTTGGACACGAATCCTTTTGGTTCCAGTTTGGAACCCGCAGACTTTCCCTTGCAGGTTTGGCCCTGAACGATTTTCATTCCAGTTTATGCCCTCCGCTGCCTTTGCCTTGAAGGTTGCCCCCACTGCCTTTGCCTTGTTGGTTTGGCCTCGAACCCTTTTCTTTCCAGTATGGGCCCCCCAGACTTTCACTTACAGGTTTGGCCCTAACCCTTTTCATTCCAGTTTGGGACCCCCTGCCTTTGCCTTCCAGATTTCCCCACCAGCCTTTGTCTTGCAGGCCTGGCCCCGAAGCCTTTTCATTCCAGTTTGGGCTCTGCAGCCTTTGCATTGCAGGTTTGGTTTCGAACACTTTTTGTTCCAGTTTGTGCCCTGCAGGCTTTGCCTTACAGGTTGGGCCCCAAACCCTTTTCATTCAGGTTTGACCTCCACAGCCTTTGATGTGCAGGTTTGGCCCCGAACCCGTTTTTGTTCCAGTTTGGGCCCCCCCAGCTCTTGGCTTGCAGGCTTGGCCCCGAACCCTTTTGTTCCAGTTTGGTCCCCCAGGCTTTGCCTTACAGGTTAGACCCCAAACCCTTTTCATTCAGGTTTGGGCCCTGTACCCTTTGCCTTACAAGTTTGCTTCTGAACCACTCTCATTCCAGTATGGGCCCCGCAGCCTTTGCTTTTCAGGTTTGGCTCCAAACCCCATTCGTTCCAGTTTGGGTCTCACAGACTTTGCAGTGCAGGTTGGGTCAAGAATGCTTTTGTTTCCAGGTTGGGTCCTGCAGCCTTTGCCTTGCAGGTTTGGCCCCGATCCTTTTCGGTTCCACGTTGGGCCCTGCAGCCTTTGCTTGCAGGTTTGGCCGCAAACCCTTTTGCATCCAGTTTGGGCCCCCTAGAGCTTGCCTTGCAGGTTTGGCCCCGAACCCTTTTGGTTCCAGTTTGGGCCCCGCAGCCTTTGCCTTGGAGGTTTGACCCCCTCAATCTTTGCCTTGCATGTTTGGCCCCTAACCCTTTTTGTTCCACTTTGGGCACCCCAGACTTTGCCTTGCAGATTGGGCCCCTAACCCTTCTGGTTTCAGTTTGGGGACCCTAGAGTTTTCCTGGCAGGTTTGGCCCCGAACGTTTTTGGTTCTAGTTTGGGCCCCACAGCCTTTGCCTTGCATGTTTGTCCCTGAACCCTTTTGGTTCCAATTTGGGCCCCATAGCCTTTGCCTAGGAGGTTTGTCCCTCACAGGTTTTGCCTTACAGGTTTGGCCCCGAACATTTGGGTACCACTTTCCCCCCCCCCCCATTTTTCTTTGCAGGTTTGACCCTGAACTCTTTTGGTTCCATTTTGGGCCTCCTCAAGGTCGCCTTGCAGGTTTGGACCCAAAAGCTTTTCGTTCAGGTTTGGGCCCCGCAGCTTTTGCCTTGCAGGTTTGGCCCTGAACCATTTTTGTTCCAGGTTGGGTCCGCAGACTATGCCATGCAGGTTGAGCCCCGAATCCCTCTCGTTCCATTTCAGTCCAGATACTTTGCCTTGAAGCTCTGGTCCCAACCCCTTTTGGTACCAGGTTGCCCCAGCCAGAGTTTGCCTTGCAGGTAACACCCCAAAGCCTTTGGGTTCCAGTATGGGACCCTTATCATCTCGTGACCCCAGGCCTTGCAGATCTGGCCCCAAACCCTTTTTGTTCATGATTGGGCCCTGCTCCCTTTGCCTTGCAGGTTTGCCCTGAACCTTTTTCCCTCTTACTGAATGGACTGCATTGCTACCCCAAATGATAATAATAATGATAATAATAATGATAATGATAATAACAATAATAATAATAATATTGGTATTTGTTAAGCGCTTACTATGTGCAGAGCACTGTTCTAAGCACTGGAATAGATACAGGGTAATCAGCTGTCCCATGTAAGACTCACAGTCTTAATCCCCATTTCACAGATGAGGTAACTGAGGCACAGAGAAGTCAAGTGACTTGCCCACAGTCACACAGCTGAAAACTGGCAGAGCCTGGTTTTGAACCCATGACCTCTGACCCCCAAGCCCGTGCTCTTTCCACTGAGCCACATTGCTTCTCTCCACATCCCAAAAAGAAGGAGGGGTGTGGAGTGGGAGGAGTGTGTGTGTGTGAGTGTGAATAATGGGGGGAAGAAGAGTGATGAGGCTGATGCCACTCATGAGAAAACAGGGGCCTGGTAACTAGTAGTGCAGGTAGCTAGTTCTGTCTGATTTGCCTGGGACTGAGAAGACCCAGGGCCCTGAATTCTATCGAAGGGGCAAGCACGGGGTAATCTTTTCCCGTGGCCTAACCTTCCCCCTCTCCTGACCTTTCCCCTTGCCTAACCTTTTCCCCTAGCCTAACTTTTTCCCTGATGTAACCTTTTCCCCTAGCCTGGTCTTTTCCCCTAGCCTAACCCTTTCCCATAGCCCAAACTATTCTCCTAACCTAACATTTACACCTAGCCTATCCTGCTTTTCCCCTAATCTAACCTATGCACCTAGCCTAACCTTTTACCATAGGCTTACCTTTCCCCATAGACTAACCTTTTGCCCTAGCATAATCTATTCACCGTTTTAAACTTTTCCCATGGCCTAACCTTTTCCCCTGGCCTATCCTTTTCCCTAGCCTAACCTTTTTCCTAACAAAAACTTTACACTTTGCTTAATCTCTTCCTGTAGCCAAACCTGACCCCTTGCCTAAAATTTTACTCTTTCCTAACCTTTCCTCTCACCAACTTTTCCCCTCGCCTAACCTTTCCCTTTGCCTAACCTTTCCCCTCGCTTAACCTTTCCCTTCGCCTAACCTTTCCCCCTTGCCCAATCTTTCCCCCTTGCCCAACCTTTCCCCCTTGCCCAACCTTTCCCCCTTGCCCAACCTTTCCCCACACCTAAGCTTTTCCGTCGCCTAACATTTTCCCTTGCCTAATCTTTCCCCTCTCCTAACCTTTCTCCCTTGCCCAACCTTTCCCCTTGCCAAACCTTTCCCCTAGCCTAAGGTTTTCCCCTACCCTTCCCTTCTCCCTGGCCTAACCTTTTCCCCAGCCTAACCATTTACCATAGCCTAACCTTTTCCCCGACTTAACCTTTCCCTCTAGCCTAAACATTTCCTCTAGCCTAACGTTTCCCTTGCATAATCTTTCCCCTGGCTATTCCCCTTGTTTATCCATTTCCCATAGTCTAACCTTTTCCCAGGCCTAACCTTTCCCCCTAGCCTAAACATCTCCCCCGAGACTAACCTTTTCCCCTAGCCTAACTTTTTCCCTGGCCTAACCTTTTCCCCTAGCCTAACCTTTTCCCCTAGTGTAACCTTTTCCTCTAGCCTAACAATTTACCATAGCCTAACCTTTTCCCAGACGTAACATTTTCCCCCAGACCAACCATTTTCCATAGCCTAACTTTCCCTGGCCTAACCTTTTCCCCTAGCCTAAACCTTTCCATGACCTAAGCTTTTCCCCGGCCTAGCCTTTTCCCCTAGCCTAACCCTATCCCCTGGCCTAAGCTTTTCCCTGAACCTAACCTTTACACCTAGCCTAATTGCTTTTCCCCTAACCTAAACTTTACACTTAGCCTAACCTTTTCATTCAACAGTATTTATTGAGCACTTACTATGTGCAGAGCACTGTACTAAGCATTTGGAATGTACAATTCCTCAACAGAGAGAGAATCCCTGCCCATTGATGGCTCACAGTCTAATCAAGGGAGACAGACAGCAAAGCAAAACAGAACAGAAGAAAAAAAAGATAACATTATCACGATAAATAGAATCAAGGGGATGTACATCTCGTTAACAGAATAAATAAGGTAATAAATAATATATACAAATGAGGACAGTGTTGAGGGTGGGGAAGGGGGTAAGGGGGATGAGCAGAAGGTGGGGTGGGGAGGGGAGGGAGAAGGGGGGGAGCTCATACTGGGAAGGCCTCTTGGAGGAGGTGAGTTCTCAGTAGGGCTTTGAAGAGGGGAAGAGAGTTAGTTTGGTGGATGTGAGAAGGGAGGGCATTCTAGGACAGCGGTAGGACGTGGGCCAGGGGTCGACAGCGGGATAGGTGTGAATGGGGGACAGTGAGGAGGTGAGCGGTAGAGGAGCAGAGTATATGGGGTGGGCAGTTGAAAGAGAGAAGGGATGTGAGCTAGGAGAGGGCAAGGTGATGGAGAGCTCTGAAGCCTAGAGTGAGGAGTTTTTTCTCCTGAAGGCTTACCTAAGCTTTTCCCCTGGCCTAACCCTTTCCCTTAGCCTAACCATTTCCCAAGGCGTAAACCTTTACCCTGGCCTAACTTTTTTGCATAGCCTAACCTTTTACCCTAGCCTAACCCTTTCCCCTAGCCCAAGCTTTTCCCCTTCCTAACATTTACACCTGCTTTTCCCCTCACCTAACCTTTGCACATAGCCTAACCTTTTCCCAAAAGCTTACCTTTCCCTCTGGACTATCCTTTTCCCTAGCCTAACCTTTCCCCTAACATAAACTTTGCACTTGCCTAATCGTTTCCTGTAGCCTAACCTTTCCCCTCGCCTAACCTTTCCCCTCACCTAACCTTTTCCCCTGGCCTAACCTATTCCTCTAGGCTAACCTATTCCCCTAGCTTAACTTCTTCCCTTGGCCAGACCTCTTCCCCTGGCCTCACTTTTTCCCATGGCCTAACCTGACACGTAGCCTGACCTTTATTATAGCCTACCCCTTTCCCTTGGCCTATTATTTCCCACGACCTAACCTTTTCCCCTAGCCTAACCTTTTCCCATACAGTGACCTGACTCCTAGCCCAACCTTTATCCTGGGCTAACCTTTTCCCCTAGCCTGACCTTTTCCCTGGCCTAACCTTTTTCCCTAGCCTAAACCTTTCCCCTAGCCTAAACCTTTCCCTTAGCCTAACGTTTTCCCTATCCTATTCTTTCCTGTAGCCTTACCTATTCCCCTGGCCTAACCTTTACCCCACCCTAACCTTTTCCCTGTGCCTAAACCTTTCCCCTGGCCTAACCCTCTCCCCTGGCACAAATTTTCCCTGGTCTAACCTTTTCCCCTAGTCTAACCTCTTCCCCTGGCCTAAGCTTTTCACCTAGCCTAAACCTTACCCGTAGCCTAACATTTTCACCTAGCCTAAACCTTTCCCCTGGCCTAACCTCTTCCCCTAGTCTAACTGTTTTTGCCTGGCCTAACCTTTTCCCCTAGCCTAACCTTTCCCCAGTTTAACGTTTTTGCGTAGCCTAACCTTTTACCTTGGCTTAACCTTTTCCCCTAGACTAACCTTTTCCCCTGGCCTAACCTTTTCCCCTAGCCTTACATTTGTCCTAGCCTAACGTTTTTACCAACCTAACCTTTTCACCTGGCCTAACCTTTTCCCTTAGCCTACCGTCTTCCTCTGGCCTAACACTTTCCATAGCCTAACCTTTCCCTTAGCCAAATGTTTTTTCATAGAATAACCTTTTCCCTTCGCCTATCCTTTTCCCTGAAATAACCATTTCCCCTAGCCTAATCTTTTCCCCAGATGTAAACGTTTCCCCTGGCCTAACCTTTTCTCCTGGTCCAAGCTTTTTCTCGACCTTACCTTTCCCCAGGCCTAATGTTTTCCCCGGGACTAAATTTTCCCCCGGCCTAACATTTTACATTAGTCAAACCTTTTCCCCTACCCCAACATTTTCCCCTTGTCCAATATTTTCCTCTAAACAGACGTTTCCCTCAGCCTAACCTTTTCCCCAACCTAAGCTTTTCCCCTTGTCTAACCTTTTCCCATAGCTTACCCTTTTCCCCTAGCCTAACCTTTTTCCTTGGCTTATCCATTTCCCTGACCTAACCTATTCCCCTGACCTAACCATTTCACCTAGCCTAACCTTTTCCTTTGGACTAACCTTCTCCTCTAATCTAACCTTTTCCCATGGCCTAATGTTTTCCCAAAGCCTAAACTGACCCCTATCCTATCCTTTCCCCTAGCCTAACGTTTTTACCTAGAATAACCCTTAAACTTGGCCTATCCTTTTCCCTGAGCTAACCTTTTCCTCTGGTCTGTTTCCCCCTGTCTAACTTTTTCCCCTGCCTAAACTTTCCCCCCTGCCTAACCCTTTCCCCTAGCCTTAACGTTTCACCTAGCCTAGTGTTTTTCCCTAGCCTAACCTTTCCCCTAACCTACTCTTTCCCCTAGCCTAACCTTTTCCCCTAGCCTAACTTTTTCTGCTAACCTAAACTTCACTCTGGCCTAAACTTTTCCCCTAGCCTTAACTTTTCCCCAAGCCTAACCTAACCTAAGCTACCCTCTTCCCCTGGCCTAACTTCTTCCCAAGGCCTCACCTTTTTATATAGCCTAACCTGACCCTAGCCTAACCTTTAGCCTAGCCTAAACTTTTCCCCTAGCCTAACCTTTTCCCTTGGCTTATTCTTTTCCAGACCTAACCTTTTCCCATGGCCTAACCTTTTCCCTGGCCTTACCTTTTCCCCGGTCTAACTTTTTCCCTTAGTCTAAACATTTCCCCTAGCCTAACCTTTCCCCTAGCCTAACCTTTCCCCTAGCCTAGCCTTTTCCCCTAGACTAACTTTTTCCCTCTCCTAACCTTTTCCCCTACCCCGACATTCTCCCCACCCTAAAACTTTCCCCTAACCTCACATTTCCCCTAGCCTAATATTTCCCCTAGCCTAACATTTTTCCCTTGCCTAAGCTTTTTCCCTAGGTTATCAATTTCCCACATTCTAACGATTTTCCACATTCTGAACTATTCCCCTAGCCTAACCTTTCCCCTCGCCTAAACCTTTGACCTATCCTAACCTATTCCTGTAGCTTAACCTTTCCCTGTCACCTAACCTTTCCCCCTCACCTAACCTTTCCCTTCGCCTAAACTTTCGCCCTCACCTAACCTTTTGTCCTAACCTAACATTTTCCCTGATGTAACATTTTCCCCTACCATAACGTCTTCCCCTGCCCTAACCTTTTCCGCTGGCTCAAGCTATTCCCCGGCTTAATCTTTTCCCCTAGCCTAACGTTTTCCCCTAGCCTAAAGTTTTCCCCTAGCCTAATATCTCCCTGGCCTAACCTTTACACCTAGCCTAACCTTTCCCCTAGTGTAACCTTTTCCCCTAGCCTATTTACCATAGCCTAACCTTTCCCCTGACTTAACCATTTCCCCTAGCCTAAAAATTTCCCCTAGCTAACCTTTCCCTTGCAAAATCTTTCCCCTGGCCTAAGCTTTTCCCCTTGATTATCCATTTCCCATAGTCTAACCTTTTCACTGGCCTAACCTTTTATCCTAGCCTAAACATTTCCCAAAGCCTAACCTTTTCCCCTAGCTTAACTTTCTCCCTGGTCTAATCTTTTCCCCTAGTGTAACCTTTTCCCCTAGTCTAACAATTTCCAGTAGCCTAAACTTTTCCCTGGCACACCTTTTTACCCCAGACCATCCATTTTCCCAGCCTACCCTTTCCCCAGCCTAACTTTTTCTCCTAGCCTAAACTTTTCCCCTAGCCTAACCCTATCCCCTAGTCTAAGCTTTTCCTGAACCTAAACTTTACACCTAGCCTAACCTTTTCCTGAAGGCTTACCTTTCCCCCTGGCCTAACCTTTTCCCGTAGCCTAACTTATTCCCTGACTTAAGCCTCTCCCATGGCCTAGTTTTCCCCTGGCCTATCCCTTTCCCTAGCGCAACATATCCCCTAATCCAAACTTTGCATCTTGCCTAACCAATCCATTCTGGCCTGGGCCCGAGGCCTTTGCGGTCCAGGTTGAGCCAAATTGCCTTTGCCTTGTTGGTTGGACCCCTCCCTGCCTTTGACTTCCTGACCTGGCCCTGAAGCCTTCGTGTTCCAGGTTTCCCTCCCCCCGCCCAGCCTTTGCCTTCCTGGCCTGGCCCCAAAGCCTTCGTGTTCCCACTTTGGCCCCCCAGCCTTTGCCTTTCCAACCTAGTCCCGAAGCCTTCTCGTTCTGGGTTTGGTCCCTCCCCCTTTGCCTTCTAAGCCTGGTCCCGAATGTGTCTCCTGCCAACTTGGACCCCCCCCCCCGCCTTTTCCTGGTCCCGAACCCTTCTCGTTCCAGGTTTGCCCCCGCCCCCGCCTTTGCCTTCTAGGTTGGACACCCCTGCCGTTTGTTTCCAGGCCTGGCCCCGAACCCTTCTCATTCCAGGTTGGGTGCCCCCGCCTTTGCCTTCCAGGCTGGTCCCGAATGCTTCTCCTTCCACGTTGGACCCCCCACCTTTGCCTTCCAAGCCTGCTCCTGAACACTTTTACTTCCAGGTTGAACGCCCCCCACCCCCGACTTTGCCTTCCTGGCCTGGCTCTGAAGCATTTGCGTTCTGGGTTTGCCCACCCCTCAAGCATATGCCTTCCCAGCCTGGCCCCGAAGCCTTCGTGTTCCAGGTTGGGCCATCCTGCAATTGCCTTCCAGGCCTGGCCCCGAGCCCTTGTCATTACAGGTTGGGTCCCCCTTCCTTTGCCTTCCAGGCCAGGTCCCGAACCCTTCTCGTATCAAGTTGGGCCCTCCTCCCTTTGTCTTCCAGGTTTGGCCCACCATTTTTGCTTTCCTGGTTTGGCCCCAAGCCCTTCTCATTCCAGGTTTGCGTCCCCTCCCCTCCCCCGCCCCCCCGGCTTTTGCCTTCCCGGCCTGGCCCTCTGCCTTTGACTTTCTGACCTGCCCCCGATCCCTAATTGTTCAAGGTTGGGCCTCCCCGCCTTTGCCTTTCCAGCCTGGGCCCGAACGCTTCTAGTTCCAGGTTGGGCCCCCCATCCTTTGCCTTGCAGGTTGGGCCACGCTGCCTTTGCTTTCGACATTGGGCCCCACCCCCCTACCTTGGCCTTCCAGGCCTGGCCCTGAGCTCTTCTCGTTCCAGGTTGGGTCCCTGCGCCTTTGAGTTCCCGGCCTGGCCCTCCTGCCTTTGCCTTCCAGGCCTGGCCCCTAACCCTTCTCGTTCCAGGTTGGGCCCCCACGCCTTTGCCTTCCAGACCTGTCCCTGAGCACTTCTCTTTCCAGGTTTGGCCCCCCACCCTTTGCCTTCCAGGCCTAGATCCGAACCCTTCTCGTTCCAGGATTGCCCCCACCCCTCCACCCACCGCTTGTGCCTTCCCAGCTGGGCCCCCACCTTTGCCTTCCAGGCCTGACCCCAAACTCTTCTCGTTCCAGGTTGGGCCCCCCTGACTTTGCTTTCCTGGCCTGGGCCCTAACCTTTCTCATTCAGGGTTGGGCCCCCACCATCTTTGCTTTGCTGGTGGGCCACCCCACCTTTGCTCTCCAGACCTGGCCCCAGACCCTTCTTGTTCCAGGTTGGGCCCCTCCTCCTTTGAGTTCCCGTCCTGGACCCCCGCCTTTGCTTTCCAGACCTGGCCCCTAACCCTTCTCATTCATTCATTCAATAGTATTTATTGAGCGCTTACTATGTGCAGAGCACTGTACTAAGTGCTTGGGATGAACAAGTCGGCAACAGATAGAGACAGTCCCTGCCGTTTGACGGGCTTACAGTCTAATCGGGGGAGACGGACAGACAAGAACAATGGCAATAAACAGCGTTCTCGTTACAGTTCGCCCCCCCCCCCACCATTGCCTTCCGGGCCTGGCTCCAAAGCCGTCGTGTTCCAGGTTGGGCTTCTCTGCCTTTGCCTTCCAGGCCTGGGCCCTAACCTTTTTTATTCCAGTTTTGCCTTGCAGGTTGGGCTCTGACCCCTATTGGTTCCAGTTTGGGCCCCCTAGAGTTTGCCTTGCAGGTTTGGCCCTGAAACCTTTTGGTTTCAGTTTGGGCCAGGCAGCCTTTGCCTTGAATGGTTGGCCCTGAACGCTTTTGGTTCCACTTTGGCCCCACAGCCTTTTCCCTGCAAATTTATCCCACAGTCTTTTGTGTTGCAGGTTTGGCCCCGAACTATTTTCATTAAGGTTTGGGCCCCGCAGCCTATGACTTGCAGGTTTGGCCTCAAACCCTTTTTGTTCCCGTTTAGGCCCTGCAGCCTTTGCCTTGCTGGTTTGGCCTCAAACACTTTTTGTACTAGTTTGGCCCCCCAGAGTTTGTCATGCAGGTTTGGCCCCAAACCCTTGTAGTTTCAGTTTGGGCCCTGCAGCCATTGCCTTGCAGGTTTACCCCTTCCTCACCCCCCAGCTTTTGCTTTGCAGGTTTGTCCCTGAACTCTTTTGGTTCCAGTTTTGGCCAGGCAGCCTTTGCCTTGCATGGATGGCCCTGGATACTCTTGGTTCCACTTTGGGCTCCGCAGCTTTGAACGTTTTTCCTTCCAATTTTGTCCCCCAGACTTTGCCTTGCAGGTTGGGCCCCGAACCCTTCTCATTCCAATTTGGGCCCCTAGAGTTTGTCTTGCAGGATTGGCTCCAAATCCTTTCTGTTCAGGTTTGAGCCCCACAGCCTTTGCCTTAGAGGATTGGCCCTGAACCCATTTGGATCCAGTTTAGCCCCCACAGAATTTGCCTTGCAGGTTTGGCCCAGAACCCTTTTGGTTCCAGTTTGGGCCCTACATCCTTTGCCTTACAGGTTTGGTCTCCAACCCCTTTTATTCCAGTTTGGCCCTTCCAGAGATTGCATTGCAGGTTTGGCCCCAAATGCTTTTGGTTCCAGTTTGGGTCCCCCAACCTTTGCTTTGCAAGTCTGGCCCCAAACCCTATTGTTTCCAGTTTGCCCCCCCGCAGAGTTTGCCTTGCGGTTTGGAGCCCAAACCCTTTTCCTTTCAGTTTGGGTCCTGCAGCCTTTGCCTGGGAGGTTTGACCCTGCACCCGTTTAGTTCCGGCCTGGCTCCCCCAGTTTTGTCTTGCAGGTTTGGCCCCAAATATTTTCGTTCCATTTTGGGCCCTCAGAATCTGCCTTGCAGGTTTGACCCGAACCGTTTTTGTTCCAGTTTGGGCACTGCAGCCTTTGACTTGCAGCTTGGGCCTGAACGCTTCCTTTTCCAGTTAGGGGCCCCTCATCCTTTGTCCTCCAGGTTTCACCCAGAATCATTTCCATTTGGGTGTGGGCCCCGCAGACATAGCCTTGTAGTTTGGGCCCCAAATGCTTTTGGTTCCCATTTGAGCCCCACAGACTTGCCTTGCAGGTTTTGCCCCAAGCCCTTTTAGTTCCAGTTTGTGCCCCCTAGAGTTTGCCTAGCAAGTTTGGCCCCCAAAACGTTTCTTTCAGGTTTGGGCACCTCAGCCTTTGCCTTGCCGGTTGGGCTCTGAACCCTTCTCATTCCAGTTTGGGTCAGGCAGTCTTTGCCTTGCAGGTTTGGCCCCGAAACCTTTTGGTTCCAGTTTCGGCCCCGCAGCCTTTGCCTTGCAGGTTTGGCCCCAAACCTTTCTTGTTCGAGTTTGCATCCCACAGATATTGCCTTGCAGGTTTTGCCCTGAACCCCTTTGGCTCCAGTTTAGGCCCCCTAGAGTTTGCCTTGCTGGTTTGGCCCCGGACCCTTTTCGTTCAGGTTTGGGCTCTGCAGGCTTTGGCTTGCAGGTTGGGCCCAAACGCTTTTCATTCCAGTTTGGGTCCCGCAGCCTTTGCCTTGCGGGACAAGGGTTCGGGGCCAAAGCTGCTCGGCAAAGGCTGTGGAGGCAAACCTCCAAGGCAATGGCTGCGTGGCACAAACTGGAACGAAAATGGTTTCAGGGCTGAACCTGCCAGGCAAACTCTGGGGGGGTGCCAAACTGGAAAGCAAAGTGTTGGGGGCCAAACCTGCAAGGCACAGACTGCAGGGTCCAAACCTGAACAAAACGGGTTCAGGGCCAAACCTACAAGGCAAACTCTATGGTGCCCAAACTGGAACAAAAAGGGTTGGGGGCCAAACCTGCAAGACAAAGGCTGTGGGGCTCAAACTGGAACCAAAAGCGTTCCGGGCCAAACCTGCAAGGCTAAGGCTGTGGGGCCCAAACTGAAACAAAATGGGTTCGGGGCCAAACCTGCAAGGCAAAGGCTGGGGGACCCAAACTGGAACCAAAAGCGTTTGGGGCCCAATCTGCAAGGCAAAGGCTGCAGGACCAAAACTGGAACCAACAGTGTTCCGGAACCAACCTGCATGGCAAAGACTGGAACGAAAAGGGTTTGAGGCCAAACCTGCAAGGCAAAAGCTGAGGGGGCCCAAACTGGAAAGCAAATGGTTTGGGGCCAAACTTGCAAGGCCAAGACTTCAGGCCCCAACTGGAATGAAAAAGGTTGTGGGTCAAACCTGCAAGGGAAAAGGGGGTGGGCAAACTGGAAGGCAAAAACTGGGGGACCCAAATTGGAACAAAAAGTGTTCGGGGTAAAGCCCGCAAGGCAAAGGCAAATCTGGAGGGCAAAGTCTCCAGAGCCCAAACTAGAACGAAAAGTGTTTGGCACCAAACCTGCAATGCAAAGTCTAGGGGCCCCAACCTGGAATGAAAAGGGTTCTGGGCCCAAACTGCAAGACAAAGGCTCGGGGGGCAAACTTGAAAGGCAAAAGCTGTGGAGAATTAAATTGGAACGAAAAGGATTTGGGGCCAAACCTGCAAGGCAAAAGCTGCAGGGTGCAAACTGGAACGAAAAGGGCTCGGGGCCAAACGTGCAATAAAAAGCCTGGTTGACGCAAACTGCAACAAAAAGGGTTTGGGGGACAAACATGCAAGGAAAAGGCTAGGGGTCCCGTAATGGACCGAAAAGGTTTTGAGCCAAACTTGCAAGGTAAAGGCTGGGAGGGCAAAACTGGGACGAAAAGGATTTGGGATGAAACCTGCAAGGCAAAGGCTGCGTGGGCAAAACTAGAACAAAAGAGTTTCAGGGCTAAACCTGCAAGGCAAAGGCTGGGGGAAGGGAGGTTGGGTGGGGGAGGCAGGGGCAAAACTTGAAAGAAAAGCGTTCAGGGTTAGGTCTTCAAGGCAAAGGGACGGGGGAGCAAATTTGGAAGGCAAAGGCTGGAGGTCCCAAAATGGAATGAGAAGGGTTCAGGGCCAGGCCTGGAAGGTAAAAGCAGAGGGCTCAAAACTGAAACGAAAAGGGTTCAGGCCAAACCTGAAAGGTAAGGCTGGGGCACCCAAACTGGAACGAAAAGGGTTTGGGGCCAAATCTGCAAGGCAAAGGCTGGGGGCGAGGGAATCTGGAAGGCAAAGGCCGGGGGGCCCAAAATGGAACCAGAAGGGTTTGGGGCCAGGCCAGGAAGGCAAAGGGTGTAGGGGGGGGCAATCTGGAACGAGAAGACTTCAGGCCTACATCGGTAAGGCAAAGGCGGGGGGGGGGGCGGCAATCTGGAACAAGAAGGGTTTGGGGCCAGGCCTGGAAGGCAAAGGCTGGGGTCCAACCTGGAACGCAAATGCTTCGGGGCCAGGCCTGGAAGGCAAAGGTGATGGTGTCAAACATTGAACAAGAATGGTTTGGGGCTAGGCCTGGAAGGCAAAGCCTGGGAGACCCAACCTGGAACAAGAAGGCTTCAGGGCAAGGCCTGGAAGGCAGAGACTGGGGGGCCAAACCTGAATGAGAAGGCTTTTGGGCCAGGCTGGCTAGGCAAAGGCGGGGAGCCAAACCTGGATCGAGAAGGGTTTGGGGCCAGGCCTCAAAGGCAAAGGCGCGGGGGCCCAACCTGGAACGAGAAGAGTTCGGGGCCAGGCCTGGAAGGCAAAGGTGGAGAGGAGTCCAACCTGCAAGGCAAAGGCGGGTGGGCCAAACCTGGAACACAAAGTCCTGGGGGCCAGGCCAGGAAACCATAGTTTAGGCAAAATGTAAAGTTTAGGTTAGGGCATATGATAGGCTAGGGAAAGGGATAGGCCAGAGGAAGAAGTTAGGCCAGGGGAAGTGGTTAGGCTGGGGGAATAGGTTAGGGTGGGGGAAAAGATTAGGCTAGGGGAATAGGTTAGGACAGGGGAAAAGTTTAGGTGAGGAGAAAAATTTAGGCTAGGGGAAAAGTTAGTCTGGGGGAAAAGGTTAGTCTATGGAAAATTGTTAGGCTAGGGGAAAAAGTTACACTAGGGGAAAAGGTTAGGCTAGGTGAAAAGATTAGGCCTGGGAGAAAGGCCAATGGAAAAGGTTAGTCTCGGGGAAATGTTTAGGCTAGGGGAGAAGGTTAGGCCAGGGAAAAGGTTAGACTATGGGAAATGGATAAGCAAGGGAAAAGCTTAGGCTAGGGGAAAGATTAGGCAAGGGAAAGGTTAGGCTAGGGGAAAAGGTTAGGCTAGGGAGAATGTTAGGCCAAGGAGGTTAGGCTAGGAGAAAATGTTAGGCTAGGGGAAAAATTAAGGCTAGAGAAAATATTATGGCAGGGAAAAAGGTTGGGTTAGGGTTAAAGGTTGGGCCGGGGAAAAGCTAAGGGCATGGGAAAAAGTTATGCTCGGAGAAAGGTTTAGGCCATGGGAAGGAAGGGTTAGGCTAAGGGAAAAGTTTAGCCTAGGGGAAAAGGTTAGGCGAGGGGAAAGGTTAGGCTACAAGATAAATTTAGGCAAGATGTCAAGTTTAAGTTAGGGGAAAAGACTAGGCTAAGGGAAAATGTTCGGCCATGGGAAAAGGATAGGTCTTTGGAAAAGGTTAGGCTAGGGGAAAAGGTTAGGCAAAGGGAAAGGTTTGGCTAGGAAAAGGTTAGGCTAGGCAAAAATGTTAGGCTAGGGGAAAAGGTTAGGCCAGGGGAAAAGGTTAGGTCAGTAGTATAGGTTATGCCAAGGGAAAAGGTTAGGCTAGGGTAAAACTTTAGGTTAGGGGAAATTAATAGCCTAGGGTAAAAGGTTATGCATGGTGAAAATTTTAGGTTAGGGGAAAAGGTTAGGCCAGGGAAAAGGTTACACCAGGGAAAAGGTTAGACTATGGGAAATGGATAAGCTAGAGGAAAAGGTCAGGCCAGGGAAAGATTAGTCAAGGGAAAAGTTAGGCTAAAGGGAAAAGTTTAGCCTGGGGAAAAGCTTAGGCTAGGGGAAAACGTTAGGTCAGGGAAATGGATAAGCTAGAGGAAAAGGTCAGGCCAGGGAAAGATTAGTCAAGGGGAAAGTTAGGCTAAAGGGAAAGGTTTAGCCTGGGGAAAAGCTTAGGCTAGGGGAAAACGTTAGGTCAGGGAAAAGGTTAGGCTAAGAGAAAAGGTTAGACCAGGGGAAAAGGATAAGCCAGGGGAAAAGGTTAGGCTAGGTGAAAAGGTTAGACAAGTGAGAAGGTTAGGCCAGGGAAAAGGTTAGGGTAGGGAAAAACTTTAGGCTAGTGGAAAGGTTACGCTGGGAAAAAGGTTAGGCTAGGGGAAAATGTTAGGCTAGGGGAAATGTGAGGTTAGAGGAAAATTTTAGGCTAGGGGAAAATGTTGGGGTAGGGGAAAGGTTAGGCTAGGGGAAAGGTTTAGGCTAGGAGAAAAGATTAGACCAGGGGAAAAGATAAGGCCACGGAGAAGGTTAGGCTGGGGAGAAGGTTAGGTCAGGGAAAGGATAGGCCAAGGGAAAAGGTTAGGCTAGGGCAAAAGTTTAGGCTAGGATAAAGGTTAGGCTAGGGTCAGGTTAGGCTATGTGAAAAGTTGAGGCCGGGGAAGACGTTAGGCCAGGGGAAGAGGTTAGCTTAGGGGAAGACGTTAGCCTAGGGGAATACGTTAGGCTAGGGGAGTAAGTTAGCCCAGGGGAAAATGTTAGGCAAGGGGAAAAGTTTAGGCTAGGGCAAATGTTTAGGCCAGAGTAAAGTTTAGGTTAGCAGGAAAAAAGACGAGGTGAAGAGGGTATGCTAGGGGAAAGAGTAGTCTAGGGAAAAGGTATAGGCTAGAGGAAAATGTTAGGCTAGGTAAAACGTTTTGGCGAGGTGAAAAGGTTAGGCCAGGGGAAAAGGTTAGGTGAGGGAAAAGGATAGGCCAAGGGCAAATACTGGGCTAAGGGAAAAGGTTAGGCTAGGATAAAGGTTAAGCTAGGGGTCAGGTTAGGCTATGGGAAAAGGTTAGTCCAGGGGAAAATGTTAGGCGAGAGGAAAAAGTTAGGCTAGTGGAAAAGTCAAGACTAGGGGAAAAGGTTAGGCAGGGCGAAAAGGTTAGGCCAGGGGAAAAGGTTTAGCTCAGGGAAAAGGATAGGGCCAGTTGAAAGGTTATTCTAGGCAAAAACTTAGGCTAGGGGAAAGGTTAGGCCAGAGGAAAAGGTTAGGCTAGGCAAAAACGTTAGGCTGCAGAAAGGTTAGGCTAGAGGAAAAGGTTAAGCCAGGCAAAAAATTTAGGCTAGGGGAAAAGATTAGGCAAGGGAAAATTTAAGCCAGGGGAAAAGGGTAGTTCAGGGGAAATGTTTAGGCACGGGGAAAAGGTTAGACTAGGGGTAAAGGTTAAGCCAGCGGAAAAGGTAAGGCTAGGGGAAAGGTTAGGTTAGGGGAAAGAATAGGCTAGGAAAAACGTTAGGCCAGGGAAAAGGTTAGGCCAGGGAGTAGGTTAGGCCAGCAGAAAAGGTTAGGTCAGTGGAAAGGATAGGCCAAGGGAAAAGTTTAGGCTAGGGGAAAAGGTTAGACTAGGATAAAGGTTAGACTAGAGGTCAGGTTATTCTATAAAGGCTAGGATAAAGGTTAGGCTAGGGGAAGAGTTAAGCTAGGGGGAAAGGTTAGGAGAGGGGAAAGATTAGGCTAGGGAAAAAGGTTAGGCGAGGGGAAAAGGTCAGGCTAGGGGAAAAAGTTAGACTTGGGGAAACGTTAGGTTAGGGGAAAATATTAGGCTAGGGGAGAATGTTGAGGTAGGGGAAAAGGTTAGTTAGGAGAATAGTTTAGGCTAGGGGAAAACGTTAGGCTAGGGAAAAGGTTTAGGTTGGGGACAAGGTTAGATGAGGAGAAAAGGTTAGGCCTGGGAGAAGGTTAGGCCAGCAGGAAAAGGTTAGTTCACTGGAAAGGATAGGCCAAAGGAAAAGGTTAAGCCAGGGGAAAAGGTTAGGCTAGGATAAAGATTAGGTTAAGGGTCAGGTTATTCTAGGGGAAAAGGTTAGGCTAGGGGAAAAGGTCAGTCGAGGGTAAAGGTAAAGCTAGGGAATAACGTTAGGCTAGGTGAAAGGTTTATGCGAGGGGAAAACAGGCTAGGGGAAACGGTTAGGCCAGGGAGAAGTTTAGGCTAGGGGAAAAGGTTAGGCCAGATGTAAAGGTTAGGTCAGGGAAACAGAGAGCCCAAGGGAAAAGGTTAGGCAAGGGCAAAAAGTTAGGTGAGGGTAAAAGGTTAGGCGAGGGGGACAGTTAAGGCTGGGGGAAAAGGCTAGGCCAAGGGCAAAGGTTAGTCTAATGGAAAAAGTGAAGCCAAGGGAAAAGGTTAGGCTAGGAGAAAACGTTAGGCTAGGGGAAAATGTTAAGCCAAGGGAAAAGGATAGGTTAGGGGAAAATGTTAGGCCAGGGGAAAAGGTTAGTCTAGGGTAAAATGATAATCCAAGGGAAAAGGTTAGGCTAGTCGAAAATGTTAAGCTGGGGAAAAGGTCAGGCCAGGGGAAAAGGTTATTAAGTAGGGGAAAAGGTTAGGATAGGCAAAAACATTAGGCTAGGGGAAAGATTAAGCTGGGGTAAAGGTTAGGCCAAGAGAAAAGTTTAGGCTAGGCAAAAACGTTAGGCTGGGTAAAGGTTAGGCTAGTGGAAAAGGTTAGGCCATGCAAAAAAGGTAGGGCGGGGAAATGATTAGGCAAGGGAAAATTTACGCCAGGGGATAAAGTTAGGCTAGGGTTAATGATTAGGCCACAGGAGAAACTAAGGCTAGGGGAAAAGATTAGGTTAGGGGAAAAAATAGGCTAGGAAAAACGTTAGGCTAGGGGAAAAGGTTAGGCCAGGGAGAAGGTTAGGCCAGCGGAAAAGTTGAGGTCAGTTGAAAGGATAGGCCAAGGGAAAAGTTTAGGCTAGGGGAAAAGGTTAGGCTAGGATAAAGGTTAGGCTAGAGGTCAGATTATTCTATGGGAAAAGGTTAGGCCGGGGGGAAAGTTTAGGCTAAGGGAAGAGTTAAGCTAGGGGAACAGGTTAGTCGAGGAGAAAGGTTGGCTAGGAAAAAAGGTTAGGTGAGGGAAAAGGTCAGGTGAGGGAAAAAGGTCAGGCTAGGGGAAAAGTTTAGTCTAAGGGAAAGATTAGGCTATGTTCCCATAACCATTAGGTTAGGGGAAAATATTAGACTAAGGGAGAATGTTGGTGGAGAGGAAATGGTTAGGACAGGGAAAAGGTTGGGCTAGGGGAAAGTTTTAGTCAAGGGGAAAAGATTAGACTTAGGGAAAAAGGTTAGGCCAGGGAGAAGTTTAGGCCAGGAAAAAAGGTTAGGCTAGGGGTCAGGTTAGGCCATGGGAAAAGGTGAGGCCAGGGGAAGACGTTAGACCAGGGGAAGTGGTTAGGCTGGGGGAATAGGTTAGGCTAGGGGAAAAGGTTAGGCTAGGGGAATAGGTTAGGACAGGGGAAAAGTTTAGGCGAGGAGAAAAATTTAGGCTAGGGGAAAAGTTAAGCCTAGGCAAAAAGTTAAGGCTTGGGTGAAGTTTAGGCTAGCCGAAAAAGTTAGGCGAGGCGAAGATCTTAGGCTAGGGGAAAGAGTAGCATAGGGGAAAGGTTAAGCTAGGGAATAACCTTTGACTAGGTGAAAAGTTTAGGCGAGGGGAAAACGTTTGGCAAGAGGAAAATGGTAGGCTAGAGGCAAAGGTTAGGCTAGGGGAAAACGTTAGGCTAAGGGAAAAGGTTAGGCCAGGAGAAAAGGTTAGACGAGGAGAAAAGGTTAGGCAACTGGAAAAGCTTAGGTCATGGAAAAGGATAGGCCAAGGCAAAGTTTAGTCTAGGCAAAAACATTAGGCTAGGGTAAAGGTTAGGCTAGGGGTCAGGTTAGGCTATGGGAAAAACCTAGGCCAGGAGAAGAGCATAGGCTAGGGGAAAAGGGTATGCTGGAGGAAATGTTTAGGCTAAGGGAAAAGGTTAGGTCAGGGAAAAAGATAGGCCTAAGGACAAGGTTAGACACAAGGTTAGGCTAGGGTAAATGTTTAAGCCAAGGGAAAAGGTTAGGTAAGCAAAACCATTAGACTGGGGAAAGGTTAGGCTAGGGGCAAAGGTTAGGCTTGGCAAAAATGATAGGGTAGGGGGAAAGGTTAGGCAAGGGAAACCTGGAGTGAGAAAGGTTAGGGGACAGTCCTGGAAGGCAAAGGCGTGGGGGCCCAACCTGGAGGAGAAGGCGGGGGGCCAAACCTGGAAGGCAAAGGCTGGGGGTCCCAACCTGGAACAAGAAGTGTTCAGGAGCAGGCCTGGAAGGAAAATGCAGGGGCACCAAATCTGGAATGAGAAGTGTTCGTGGCCAGGCCTGGAAGGCAAAGGTGGGGGTCCCAACATCGAACAAGTAGGGTTTGGGGCCAGGGCTGGGAGGCAAAGGTGGGGCGGGGGTGGTAGTGCTGGGAATGGAAGGTAAAGGCGGGGTCGGGGGGACTAGAACGAGAATGGTTTGGGGCCAGGCTTGAAAGGCAAAGGTTGGGGGGCCCAACCTGGAAGGCAAAGGCAGGGGGGCCCAACCTTGAACGAGAAGGGTTCGGGGCCAGGCCTGTAAGGAAAAGGTGGGGGTCCAAAAGGGAAAAGATAGGTGTGGGGGCCAAACCTAGAACGAGAAGGGTTTGGGACCTGGCCTGGAAGGCAAAGGCAGCGGGGTCCAATCTCAGGGCAAAGGCCGGGGGGCCCAACCTGGAACGAGAAGCGTTGGGACCAGGCCTGGAAGGCAAAAGTCGGGGGAATAAACCGGGAAGGAGAAGGGTTCGGTGCCAGGGCTGGGAGGCAAAGGCAGGCTCGGGGGGGGGGGCGGCAAACCTGGAACGAGAAGGGTTCGGAGCCAGGTCGGGAAGGCAAAGGCAGGGGCCAGGCTGGGAAGTCAAAGGCAGAGGTGCCCAAGCTGGAACAAGAGGCTTCTGCTGACAGGAGCTGCGTTGGAAAATATCAGTTTTATAAAGTCAAGCAGGCCCTGACTCTGCAGCAAACAAGCCATGAACATCAGGAAAAGTCCTTTGGCATCAGGTTCATGGGGCAGGCGACCAGGTGATGATGCCAAAGACTCTTCCCGTGAATTAATCAGTGATGAGCTCCACTCAGGGAGTACAACAGACAAACAATTACCCCAGGCTTTAACCACTTGATCAATCAAATCGATGGAATTTATTGGGTGCATACTGTGTGCAGAACAGTGGACTAAGAGCTTGCGAGAGGACAATAGAACAGAGTCAGTAGACATGTTCCCTGCCCACAATGAGTTTACAGTTTAGAGAGATGGTCTATAGTCAATCAACAGTACTTATCGAGTGCTTACTGTGTGCTGAGCACTGGACTGAACTCATGGAAGAGAACAATACACCAGAGTCGGTAGACATGTTCCCTGCCCACAGTGAGCTTACCCAGATGTTTGTAGGAGAAAAGAGGATGGGCGCTTACAGTTTAGAGAGATGGTCTAGAGTCAATCAAAAGTACTTATTGAGTGCTTAATGTGTGCTGAGCACTGGACTGAGCACATGTGAGAGAACAATAGAACTGAGTCGGTAGACATGTTCCCTGCCCACAGTGAGTTTACCCAGATGTTTGTAGCAGAAAAGAGGATGAGACATGACTTGGAAGTTCTCTTCAGTGAGGAGTAAGCCTCTCATTCCACCTTTCTGAATGCTCCTTTTGTTCCAGTGGTATTTGTTAAGCCCCTTATTATATGCCAGGCGCTGTTTTAAGTGCTGGGGCAGATATGAGCTGATGAGGTTGGACAAAGTCCGTGTCCCACATGGGGCTCACAGTCTTAATCCCTATTTTAAACTCGTTGAGGGCAGGGAATACAGGACTGGATTAACCAGTATCTACCCCTGCTTTTAGTTCTGTAGTTGTAATGGTATTTGTTAAGTACTTACCATGTACCATGCACTGTTTTAAGCGTGGAAGTCGATACAAGCTAATGAGGTTGTAAACAGTCCATGTCCTTTGTGGGGCTGACAGTCTTTACCCCCATTTTACAAATGAGGTGACTGAGGTAGAGGGAAGTGAAGTGACTTGCTCAAGGACACACAACAGACAAGTGGCAGAGCTGGAATTGGAAGCCAGGTCCTTCTGACCCCCGGGCCCAGAATGTCTCCATTAGGCAACACTGCTTAGCATTTAAATGCCATTATAATAACAATAATGACACGGCTTCAGCTACTACGTCAATATGAATGACTCCCAAATCCATCTCTCCAACCATCTGCCGCGTGAGAGTGGGAAAAGCTTGTTCATTCCGAACAGTATCATTAAGTCATCAATTATGCTTCCATTCTATTATTTCCCCTCACTAGAATTTATATTAATGTTTGTCTCCCCATCTAGACTGTAAGCTCGTTGTGAGTGGAGAACCTGTCTTCCAATGAAGATGTAGTGAACTCCCCCAAGTGCTTTGTACAGTGCTCTGCACACAATAAGTGCCGGATACCATTGATTGATTGTGAGTTTATTGTGATTTTATAACAATTATAACACTTTCACAAACATCTGGATAGATTCTCTGCAGCATCCAGAAATACCAGCATCCAAAAAAGTGACTATAATAGGGATATTTCGCCATTCAAAATTGAAAAAAAAAAAAATCTGAAGTCATGCTATTAGCTCCACATGGGACAGGGCCTGTGTCCAACTTGATTTGCTCATTTCCATCCTACCTCCTGGTACAGTGCCTGGCACAATGATAAGGCACATTAACTAATGCCTTTATTATTAATAATGAAAGTAATAATAATAATGAAATGGTAATTCAATACCTCTTCCTCCTTCTTTTTATACTGTGAGTTCCATGTGGGACAAGGACTGAGCCTGACCTGATAATCTTAAATCTACCCAGGGCTAGGTACAGTGCTGGCACATAGTGGGCATTTAACAAATGCCACCAAAATAATCATTATGCAGGTGGGGATGGGAGCCAGTTGGTTTCTCAACATATTTTTGTCTTCTCTCTCCTTCCCCTGCCTTATTAACTAGAGGAATGTGGTTCGGCTCCACAGACTGGACCTGGCCAAAGAGGCCACATGGGGGATTAACCAATAGGGTTTATTTTGCTACAGAAACGTTCTGAACACGTCATCCCCGTCCTCAAAAATCTTCAGTGCTATCCATCTCCGTATCAAACAAAAACTCCTCACTACTGACTTTAGAGCTCTCCAACACCTTGACCCCTCCTACCTCACCTCCCTTCTCTCCTTCTACATCCCAGACCACACACTCCGCTCCTCTGGTGCTAAGCTTCTCAATGTCCCTCCATCTCCCCGGTTCGCCGCCGATCCCCTGGCCCACATCCTACCTCCCACACGGAACGCTTCAATATGACTGACTGATTCACTTGATTGATTTGGGCCTCCCTCCTCAAAACTGCCAATCGCTCTTCCTCCCTTCAAAGCCCTACTGAAGGTGCACCTAATCCAAGAGGCCTTCCCAGACTAAGCCCCATTTTTCCTCAGCTCCCACTCCCTTCTGTGTCACCATGACTGGCACAACTTTGCTCTTCCCCCTGCCCTGCCCCACAGCCCTTATGTATATATCGATAATTTTATTTATATATAGATATCTATTGATTCATTAGATTGATTCACTAGACTGACTGGGTTGTGGAACCTGGGACAACCTCATTCATTCATTCAATAGTATTTATTGAGCGCTTACTATGTGCAGAGCACTGTACTAAGCGCTTGGGATTAACAAGTCGGCAACAGATAGAGACAGTCCCTGCCGTTTGACGGGCTTACAGTCTAATCGGGGGAGACGGACAGACAAGAACAATGGCACTAAACAGCGTCAAGGGGAAGAACATCTCGTAAAAACCGATGGCAACTAAATAGAATCAAGGCGATGTACAATTCATTAACAAAATAAATAGGGTAACGAAAATATATACAGTTGAGCGGACGAGTACAGTGCTGTGGGGATGGGAAGGGAGAGGTGGAGGAGCAGAGGGAAAAGGGGAAAATGAGGCTTTAGCTGCGGAGAGGTAAAGGGGGGATGGCAGAGGGAGTAGAGGGGGAAGAGGAGCTCAATCTGGGAACGCCTCTTGGAGGAGGTGATTTTCAAGTAGGGTTTTGAAGAGGGAAAGAGAATCAGTTTGGCGGAGGTGAGGAGGGAGGGCGTTCGAGGACCGCGGGAGGACGTGACCCAGGGGTCGAAGGCGGGATAGGCAAGACCGAGGGACGGTGAGGAGGTGGGCGGCAGAGGAGCGGAGCGTGCGGGGTGGGCGGTAGAAAGAGAGAAGGGAGGAGAGGTAGGAAGGGGCAAGGTGATGGAGAGCCTTGAAGCCTAGAGTGAGGAGTTTTTGTTTGGAGCGGAGGTCGATAGGCAACCACTGGAGTTGTTTAAGAAGGGGAGTGACATGCCCAGATCGTTTCTGCAGGAAGATGAGCCGGGCAGCGGAGTGAAGAATAGACCGGAGCGGGGCGAGAGAGGAGGAAGGGAGGTCAGAGAGAAGGCTGACACAGTAGTCTAGCCGGGATATAACGAGAGCCCGTAACAGTAAGGTAGCCGTTTGGGTGGAGAGGAAAGGGCGGATCTTGGCGATATTGTAGAGGTGAAACCGGCAGGTCTTGGTAACGGATAGGATGTGTGGGGTGAACGAGAGGGACGAGTCAAGGATGACACCGAGATTGCAGGCCTGCGGGACGGGAAGGATGGTCGTGCCATCCACAGTGATAGAGAAGTCTGGGAGAGGACCGGGTTTGGGAGGGAAGATGAGGAGCTCAGTCTTGCTCATGTTGAGTTTTAGGTGGCGGGCCGACATCCAGGTGGAGACGTCCCGGAGGCAGGAGGAGATGCGAGCCTGAAGGGAGGGGGAGAGGACGGGGCGGAGATGTAGATCTGCGTGTCATCTGCGTAGAGATGGTAGTCAAAGCCGTGAGAGCGGATGAGTTCACCGAGGGAGTGAGTGTAAATGGAGAACAGAAGAGGGCCAAGAACTGACCCTTGAGGAACTCCAACAGTTAAAGGATGGGAGGGGGAGGAGGCTCCAGCGTAGGAGACCGAGAATGATCGGCCAGAGAGGTAAGAGGAGAACCAGGAGAGGACAGAGTCCGTGAAGCCAAGGTGAGATAAGGTATGGAGGAGGAGGGGATGGTCGACAGTGTCAAAGGCAGCAGAGAGGTCAAGGAGGATCAGAATGGAGTAGGAGCCATTGGATTTGGCAAGAAGGAGGTCATGGGTGACCTTAGAGAGAGCAGTCTCGGTAGAGTGGAGGGGACGGAAGCCAGATTGGAGGGGGTCTAGGAGAGAATGGGAGTTAAGGAATTCTAGGCATCGATTGTAGACGACTCGTTCTAGGATTTTGGAAAGGAAGGGTAGTAGGGAGATAGGACGATAACTGGAGGGGGAAGTGGGGTCAAGAGCGGGTTTTTTTAGGATGGGGGAGACGTGGGCATCTTTGAAGGCAGAGGGGAAGGAGCCCTTGGAGATTGAGTGGTTAAAAATAGAAGTTAAGGAAGGGAGGAGGGCAGGGGCGATGGTTTTAAGAAGGTGAGAGGGAATGGGGTCCGAGGCGCAGGTGGAGGGGGTGGCACTTGCGAGGAGGGAGGAGATCTCCTCTGAGGATACTGCAGGGAAGGATGGGAAAGTAGGGGACGGGGTTGGTGGGGGGGAGGGGAGAGGCGGAGGGGTGACTTTGGGGAGCTCAGACCTGATCGTGTTGATTTTCGTGAGGAAATAGGTGGCCAGATCATTGGGGGTGAGAGATGGGGGAGGGGGAGGAACAGGGGGCCTAAGGAGAGAGTTAAAGGTCCGGAACAATCGGCGGGGGTGACGGGCATGGGTGTCGATGAGGGAGGAGAAGAAGCTTTGCCTGGCGGAGGAGAGGGCAGAGTTAAGGCAGGAAAGGATAAATTTGAAGTGTGTGAGGTCGGCTTGGTGCTTGGACTTTCGCCAGCAGCGCTCAGCAGCTCGAGCATAGGACCGTAGGAGGCGGACGGAGGAGGTGATCCAGGGCTGTGGGTTAGTGGAGCGAGAGCGGCGGAGGGAAAGGGGGGCGAGAGAGTCGAGATGAGTAGAGAGGGTGGAGTTGAGAGCGGAGACCCGCTCGTCGAGAGTGGGAAGAGAGGACAGGGCGGCAAGGTGAGGAGAGATGCTATTGGAAAGACAGATGGGATCGAGAGAGCGGAGGTCTCTGTGGGGCAGTAGCGAAGATTTGCAGGGGGAGGGAGTGTGAGAGATGAGGCAGGTGAGAAGGTTATGGTCAGAGAGAGGGATTTCAGAGTTGGTGAGGGAGGAGATAGTGCAGCGGTAGGAGATGACGAGATCGAGGGTGTGACCAAGTCGGTGAGTGGGCGCGGTATGGTGGAGGAGGAGGTCGGCAGAGTCGAGGAGGGATAGCAGGCGGGCGGCAGAGGAGTCGTCGGGTACATCCGTATGGATGTTGAAGTCTCCAAGGATCAGAGTGGGCAGAGAGAAGGAGAGAAGGAAGGTGAGAAAGGGGTCAAGGTGGTTGAAGAAGTCGGAGGTGGGACCGGGAGGGCGGTAGATGACGGCGACAAGTAACTGGAGTGGGTGGTAGAGGCGAATGATATGGGCTTCGAAGGAGGGGAAGGAGAGGGAGGGGGGAGGAGGGATAGTGCGGAAGCGCCAACGGGGCGAGAGGAGGAAGCCAACGCCTCCTCCCTTACCGGTGAGTCTGGGGGAGTGGGAGAAGGAGAGGCCTCCGCCGGAGAGAGCAGCGGCGGAGACCGTGTCTTCGGGAGAGAGCCACGTTTCCGAAAGGGCGAGGAGGAGGAGAGAGCGGGAGAGGAAAAGGTCATGGATGAAAGGTAGCTTGCCTGTAATAGAGCGGGGGTTCCAGAGGCCACACTTGAAAGTAGCTGTGGGTGCAAGGGGAGGAGGGGGGGAAGGGCGGGGGGAGGGGAGGGTTTGGATGGGAAGGAGGTGGCGGGGCCCTGGACGGGGAGAGGGGGATGAGGGGTGGCGGTGGGACAAGAGGACTGGGATGGGGCATGGGTGGGGAAGAGAGAAGGGGGGAGGGGGTGAAGAGGGGGTTTGCTGGGGGGAAGAGTAGGGGGAGGGGGAAGAGGGGTAGCGCTGGTAAAGTGGGGCTCTAGGGCGGGAGAGAGGAGGGGGGGAGGAGACAGAGGAGAGAGCGGGAAAGAGCTGAGCGAGAGAGGGGAAGGGGAAGGGGAAGATAGGAAGGGGCGGGGGGGGGGGAGGAGGGACATGGCGAGGCCAGAGAGGTGGGTGGCAGCACTGACAACAATAAACAGTAATAAACGAAATCGGTAATATAGCAACATGATACAGTATAATACAATACAGTAGTGCTAATATAGCAACATGATACAGTATGATACAATATAGTCGTGTTAATAAAAGGGGTGATGATCAGGGTCGGGGGTAGACTCGATTAAGGGGCGACCTGATCAAATTCACAGTCTGACGACAATAAACAATAAAAAGCGAGATCGCAAATATAGCAACATGCTACAGTAAGGCACACTACAATAGTGTTAATAAGCAGGCGATGACCAGGGTCGGGGGACGAGCCGACCCTACCCGATCAGACTCAAAGTCAAGCGGCCAGCGGCCGAGAGAGTCCCAGAGCTCATGACCAAATAACCCTGTGGCGGCAGGGGGGCCCTGATGTTGTCCGGGGTGGGTGGCGGCCGCAGGCGGCGGCTAAGGTAAGGTAACATGGTGAGAACAAGGACGTCGTCGCCCGGGGCGGGGGCGGGAGAGATGAATCACCTCAAGAGGGAAGAGGGAGTGAGGCCTTCCCAAAATGGCCGCCTCAGGCAGAGTGGGGGCTTCCCAAAATGGCCGCCTTGGGCGGAGTGGGGGAGCGGTTGGGCAGCACAATGTCCCCGGGCCCGAGTAGGGGGACACAATGTCCCCCGAGGACACAATGTCCTTGGGGCCGAGAAGGGGAGCACAATGTCCCCAGGATCGAGAAGGGGAGCGCAATGTCCCCGGGCCCGAGCGGGGGGGGGGGGGGGGGCGGGTGGACGGAAAGCTGGTGGCTGGGGGTCTGTGGGGGCGAAGATCCGTAGTGTCGGAGTTCCCGAGCGGGGGTGCGGAGGTCCAGGTTGTGAAAGGCTGAGGCGGGCGCGTGTCCGGACGGTCCGAGGCTCAGCTCCCCGGTGGAGGCGGAGGAAGCGCAGATGAGTCAGCGAGCGGTAGGCGAAGGGGGGCTTGTCGGGAATCGGGGCCGGGTGGGCCGAGGCTGCGCCTCAGGGGAGCAGAGATCCCGAGCCCACGAGGTAATGGCTCCAAGGGTCCGGGCGATGACAAGGCTCAGCTTCCCGGGGGGCGGGGGGGGTGGTCTCGGCGTGGATGAGTCGGCGGTCGGCGGCCAAAAAGCCGCTAAAGTCGGCTGTCTGTGGCCAAAAGGCTGCTAAAGAGCTAGGCTGGAAACGGGGGGCAGGCAGCCCAAGGAACCACCGCCTGGGAGGAGAGCTCCCGAGTCCATGTGGTGGTCGATTCAGCCCCAGGGGAACAGAGATCCCGGGCCCACGAGGTAATGGCTCCAAGGGTCCGGGCGATGACAAGGCTCAGCTTCCCGGGAGAGGGGGGTGGTCTTGGCGTGGATGATTCGGCGGTCGGCGGCCAATAAACCGCTGAAGTCGGCGGTCGGTGGCCAAAAGGCTGCTAAAGAGGTAGGCAATCTGAGCTCCTACCCAACTCCAATCCATGCTGCCCCCTGCCTCTCTATTGGGCCTAGAAGGTCCTGCCTCCCGCCCTAGCCCTGCCCATCAAAGTCGATAGGGGCAGGGAGAAATCTGAGCCCTTCCAGCCCATGGGAGCCACATTCCTCTAGAGACCCTGAGGCTGTGTAGGAGGACAAGGAAGGGAAAAAAAGAGTGTCATCACCCCCAAACGTGCAAGGCAAAGGCTTGGGGCCCAAAACTGGAAATAAAAGGGTTCGGGGCCAAACCTGCAAGGGAAAGGCTGCGGGGCCCAAACCTGAATGGAAACGGTTCGGGACCAAACCTGTAAGGCAAAGGCTGTGGGACCCAAACTGAAACAAAATGGGTTGGGGCCAAATTAGAACAAAATGGGTTGGGGGCCAAAGCTGCAAGGCAAAGGATGGGAGGGAAAACCTGCAAGGCAAAGGGTGTCTGGCCCAAACTGGAACGAGAGGGGTTTGGTACCCAACCTGCAAGGCAAAGACTACAGGGCCCAAACCTGAACGAAAAGTGTTCAGAACCAAACCTGCAAGGAAAACTCGGGCCCAAACTGGAACAAAAAGGGTTAGGGTCCATACCTGCAAGGTAAAGGCTGCGGGGCCTAAACTGGAATCAACAGCGTTCGGGGCCAAACCTGTAAGGCAAAGACTGGGGGGCCAAAACTGGAACCAAAAGGGTTCGGGGTCAAAGCTGAAAGGCAAAGGCTATGGTGCCCAAACCTGAACAAAAAGGGTTCCGGGACAAACCTGCAAAGCAAAGGCTGCATGGCCCAAACGTGAAAGAAAAAGGTTTGGGGCCAAACCTGCCTGGTAAACTCTAGAGGGTTCAAACTGAAACCAAAAGGGTTTGGGCCAAACATACAAGGCAAAGACTGTAGGGCCAAACTGGTACTAACAGTGTTCCAGGCCAAACCTGCAAGGCAAAGGCTGAGGAACCCACACTTAAACGAAAAGGGTTCGTGGATAAACCTGCAAGGCAAACTCTAGAGGGTCCAAATTGGAACAAAAAGGGTTGGGAGCCAAACCTGCAAGGCAAAGGCTGTGGGGCCAAAACCTGAATGAAACGGGTTCAAGACCAAACCTGCAAGGCGAAGACTGGGGGCCCAAACTGGAACTGAAAGGGTTCAGCGCCAAACCTGCAAGGCAAAACCTAGGGGGCCCAAACTGGAATCGAAAGGGTTCAGCGCCAAACCTACAAGAAAAGGCTGCTGGTCCCAGAGAGGAACCATAAGGGTTTGGGGACAAAGCTGCAAGGCAACGGATGGGTGGGCAAACTTGCAAGGCAAACTCTTAGGGGGCCCAAAAAACTATAGCCAAAAGAGTTCGGGGCGAAACCTGCAAGGCAAAGCCTGTGGGACCCAAACTGGAAGCAAAAGCATTCCGGGCCCAACCTGCAAGGCCAAGGCAGCGGGGCCCAAACTGAAATGAAAAGTGATTGCGGCCAAACCTGCAATGCAAAGGCTGTGGGGCCCAAACCTGAACGAAAAGAGTTTGGGGACAAAATTGCAAGGCAAACTTTAGAGGGTCCAAATTGGAACAAAAAGTGTTGGGAGCCAAACCTGCAAGGCAAAGGCTGTGGGGACCAAACCTGAATGAAAACGGTTCAGGGCCAAACCAGCAAGGCAAAGGCTGCAGGGCCCAAACCTGAACGGAAACGGTTCAGGGCCGAACCTGTAAGGCAAAGGCTGGGGGAGAAACCTGCAAGGCAAAGGCCGCGGGGCCCAGACTGGAACCAAAAGGGTTTCAGGGCCAAACCTGCAAGGCAAAGGCTGCAGGACCCAAACTGGAACCAAGAGCATTTCTGGCCAAACCTGCAAAGCAGGGTCTGTGGGATCCAAACTGGAATGAAAAGGGTTCGGGACCAAACCTGCAAGGCAAAGGCTGCCTGGCCCAAATTTGAACAAAAGGGGTTAAGGACCCAATCTGCAAGGCAAAGTCTGCAGGATCCAAACTGGAATGAAAAGGGTTCAGGGCCAAACCTGAAAGGTAAAGGCTGTGGGGCCCAAACTGTAACCAAAAGGGTTCGGAGCCATACATGCAAAGCAAAGGCTACAGGACCCAAACTAGAACCAAAAGCATTCCGGGTCTGAACTGCAGTGCAAGGTCTGTAGGTCCTAAACTGGAACTAAAAGGGTTCAGGGCCAAACCAGCAAGGCAAAGGTTACGGGGCCCAAAATGGAACCGAAAGGGTTTGGGGCCAAACCTGCAAGACAAAGGCTGCGGGGCTCAAACTGGAACCAAAAGGGTTTGGGGCCAAACCTGCAAGGCAAAGGCTATGAGGCCCAACCTAAATGAAAAGGGCTCGGGGCCAAATCTGCAAGACAAAGTCCATGGGGCCCAAACTGAAACCAAAAAGGGTTTGGGGCCAAACCTGCAAAGCAAAATATAGGGGACCAAAACTGGAACTAAAATGGTTCATGGCCAAACCTGCAAGCCAAAGGTTGTAGGACCCAAACTGAAACAAAAAGGTTTGGGGATAAACATGAAAGGCAAACTATGGGGGTGGCAAACTGGAACAAAAAGGTTTGGGAGCCAAACCTGCAAGGCAAAGGCTGCAGGGGCCCAAACATGAACGAAAGGGTTCGGGGCTAATCCTGCAAGGCAAACTCTAGGAGTCCCAAACTGGAACCAAAACGGTTCGGGGCCATACCTGCAAGACAAAGGCTGTGGGGCCTAAACTGGAACCAAAAGGGTTCAGGGTCAAACCTGCAAGGCAAAGGCTGCAGGACTCAAACTGGAACCAAGAGCGTTCCGGGCCCAATCTGCAAGGCTAAGTCTGTGGGACCCAAACAGGAATGAAAAGGCTTCAGGGCCAAACCCATAAGGCAAAGACTGGAGGGACAAACCTGCAAGGCAAAGGCTGCAGGGCCCAAACTGGAACCAAAAGGGTTCAGGGCCAAACCTGCAAGGTAAAGGCTGCAGGGCCCAAACTGAAAGAAAAAGGGTTCGGGACCAAACATGCAATGCAAAGGTTGCAGGGCTCAAACTGGAACCAAAAGAGTTCGGGGCATTACCTGCAAGGCAAAGTCTGGGGGTGGGGCGGGGCAAACCTGAACAAAATGGATTCAGGGCCAAACCTGCAAGGCAAAGACTGGGGGCCCAATCTGGAAAGAAATGGGTTCAGGGGCAAACCTGAAAGGCAAAGGGTGCAGGGTCCAAACTGGAACCAAAATGGGTTGGGGCCAAAGCTGCAAGACAAACTCTAGGGTGCTCAAACTGGAACCAAAAGAGTTCAGGGCCAAACCTGCAAGGCAAAGTCTGATGTGGCAAACTTGAAAGGCAAAGGCTACAGGGCGCAAACTGAAACCAAGTTCAGGGCCCAATTTGAAAGGCAAAGGCTGCGGGGCCCAAACCTGAATGAAAATGGTTCGGAGCCAAACCTGCAAGGCAAACTCTAGGAGGCCCACACTGGAACCAAAAAGGTTCGGGGCCAAACCTGCAAGGCAAAGGCTGCCTGGCCCAAACTGGAGTGACAAGGATTCAGGGCCCAATATGCTCTTCCCCTCTTCCCCTCTTCAAAACCTTACTTAAAACTCACCTCCTCCAAGAGGCCTTCCCAGACTGAGCTCCTCTTCTCCCTCTACTCCCTCTGCCACCCCCCCTTTACCTCTCCGCAGCTAAACCCTCTTTTTCCCTTTTTCCCTCTGCTCCTCCACCTCTCCCTTCCCATCCCCACAGCACTGTACTCGTCCGCTCAACTGTATATATTTCCATTACCCTATTTATTTTGTTAATGAATTGTACATCGCCTTGATTCTATTTAGTTGCCATTGTTTTTACGAGATGTTCTTCCCCTTGACTCTATTCATTGCCATTGTTCTTGTCTGTCCATCTCCCCCGATTAGACTGTAAGCCCGTCAAACGGCAGGGACTGTCTCTATCTGTTGCCGACCTGTTCATCCCAAGCGCTTAGTACAGTGCTCTGCACATAGTAAGCGCTCAATAAATACGAATGAATGAATGAATGAATGAATGAATGAATGAATGAATGAATGAATAGGTAAAGTCTGGGGTACACAAACTGGAACAAAAAGGGTTCAGGGCCAAACATGCCAGGCAATGACTGGGGGCGGAGGGGCAATCCTACAATGCAAAGACTGCATGGCCCAAACTGGAAGCAAAAGGGATCAGGGCCAAACCTGCAAGGCAAGCTCTAGGGGGCTCAACCTGGAACCAAAAGGGTTTGAGGCCAAACCTATAAGGCAAAGGCGGTGGAGCCCAAACTGAACCAAAAGTGTTCGGGGCCAAACCTGAAAGGCAAAGGCTGCAGGGCCCAAACTGGAGCCAAAATTGTTCAGGTCCAAAGTTGCAAGGCAAAGGCTGAGGGGCCCAAACTGGAACCAAAAAAGTTTGGGGCCAAACCTGCAAAGCTATGGCTTGGGGGGCAAACCTGCAAGGCAAAGGCTGAGGGGTCCAAACTAACCAAAAGGATTCGGGGCCAAACCTGCAAGGCAAAGGATGAGGGGGTGCAAACCTGCAAGGCAAACTCTACAGGGTCCAAACTAACCAAAAGGGTTTGGTGCCAATCCTGCATGGCAAGGTCTGAAGGACCCAAACTGGAAACAAAAGCATTCAGGGCCCAACATGCAAGGCAAAAGCTGAGGGGTCCAAACTGGAACGGAAAGGGTTCGGGGCTAAACTTGCAAGGCAAAGCCTGCGGGGCCCAAACTAGGACCAAAGAGGTTCGGGGCCAAACCTGCAAGGCAAAATCTGGGGGACCCAAACTGCAACGATTAAGGTTGGGGCCAAACATGTAAGGCAAAGATTGTGGGGGCAAACCTGCAAGGAAAAGGCTGTGGGGACAAACCTGAAAGGCAAACTATGGGGGTGACAAACTGGAACAAAAAGAGTTGGGAGCCAAACCCGCAAGGCAAAGGCTGCAGGGGCCCAAATCTGAACAAAAAGGGTTCGGGCCCAAACCTGCAAGGCAAATTCTAGGGTGCCCGAACTGTAACCAAAAGTGTTTGGGGCCAAATGTGCAAGGCAAAGCTGTAGGCCCTAAACTGGAACCAAAAGGGTTAGGGACCAAACCTGCAAGGCAAATGCTGCGGGACCCAAACTGGAAACAAAAGCATCCCGGGCCCAACCTGCAAGGCAAAGTCTGTAGGACGTAAATTGGAACGAAAAAGGTTCGTGGCCAAACTTGCAAGGCAAAGGCTATGGGGCCCAAACCTGAATGAAATAGGTTCAGGGCCAAACCTGCAAGGCAATTACTGTGGTATCCAAACTGGAACGAAAGGCTGCGGGGCCCAAACCTGAACAAAAAACGTTTAGAGCCAAACCTACAAGGCAAATTCTAGGGGCCCCAATTGGGAACAAAAGGGTTCGGGCCAAACCTGCAAGGCAAACTCTGTGGGGCCAAAACTGCAAGGAAAAGGCTGTGGGGGCCCCGACTGTAACCAAAACGTTCGGGGGCCCAAACCTGCATGGCAAAAGCCTTGTAGGACTCAAACTGGAACAAATGAGTTCCAGGCCCTTCCAGGCCCAACCTGCAAGGCAAAGTCTGCAAGATCCAAACTGGAACCAAAAGGGTTTGGGGCCAAACCTGCAAGGCAAAGCTGGGGGCAGGAGCAAACTAGTAAGGCAAAGGCTGTAGGTCCTAAATTGGAACCAAAAAGGATTCAGGGCCAAATCTGCAAGTTTCAAAAGCCTGCAGGGCCCAAACCTGAACGAAAGGATTTCAGGGGCAAACCTGCGAAGCAAACTCTGGGGTGCCCAAACTGGAACCAAAAGGGTTAGGGGACAAACCTGCAAGGCAAACCATGGAGGGGGGGCAAACTGGTACCAAACGAGTTCGGGGCCTAACCTGCAATGCAGAGACAGAGAAGCAGCGTGGCTCAGTAGAAGGAGCCTGGGCTTGGGAGTCAGAGGTCTTGGGTTCTGCTGTGTGACCTTGGGCAAGTCACTTAACTTCTCTGTGCCTCAGTTCCCTCATCTGTAAAATGGGGATGAAGACTGTGAGCCCTATGTGGGACAACCTGATTACCTTGTACCTACCCCAGCGCTTAGAACAGTGCTTGGCACATAGTAAGCACTTAACAAATACCAACTTGGGGGGCAAACCAGCAAAGCTAAGGCTGCGGGACCTAAACCTGAACGAAAAGGGTTCAGGGCCAAACCTGCAAGGCAAACTCTAGGAGGCCAAACTGCAAGGCAAAGTCTGTGGGACCCAAACTGAAATGAAAAGGGCTCGAGGCCAAACCTGCAAGGCAAAGGCTGCCTGGCCCAAACTGGACCGAGAAGGGTTCAGGGCCCAAAATGCAAAGCAAAGGCTGTGGAACAAAAACTGAAACGAAAAGGATTTGGGGCCAAACCTGCAAGGCAAAGACTGCGGGACCCAAACCTGAATGGAAAGGGTTCAGGGCTAAACCTGCAAGGCAAACTCTAGGTGTCCCAAACTGGAAAATGATGGGGGGGGGGGGGCAGACCTGCATGGCAAACTCTGGGGGGCCCAAAATGTAACAAAGAGGGTTCAGGGCCAAGCCTGCAAGGTAAAGGTTGTGGGGCCCAAAGTGGATCCAAAAGGGGTCGGGGCCAAGCCTTCAAGGCAAAGGCTGCGGGGCCCAAAATGTAACAAAGAGGGTTTGAGGCCAAACCTGCAAGGCAAAGGCTGTGGGGCCCAAACCTGAACAAAAAGAGTTTGGGGCCAAACCTGTAACCCAAACTCTAGGGGGTCCAAACTGGTACCAAAAGGATTTAGGACCAAACCTGCAAGGCAAACTCTGTGAGGGGCCAACCTGGAACAGAAAGGGTTGGGGGCCAAACCTGCAAGGCAAAGGCTGCAGGGCCCAAACCTGAACGAAAAGGGTTCGGGGCCAAACATGTAAGGCAAATTATAGGAGGCCCACACTGGAACGAAAAGGGTTCGGGGCCAAACTTGCAAGGCAAAGGCTGTGGGGCCAAACCTGCAAAGCAAAGGCTGAGGGGTCGAATGTGGAAACAAAAGCGTTCTGGGCCCAACCTGCAAGTCAAAGTCCGAGGGACCCAAACTTGGAATGAAAAGCATTCTGGGCCAAACCTGCAAGGCAAAGGCTCAGCAGACAAACCTCCAAGGCAGAGACTGTGGTGCCCATACCTGAAAGATAAGGGCTTGGGGCCAGACCTGCAAGGCAAAGTCTAGGGTGTCCAAACTGGTACAAAAAGGGTTCGGAGTCAAACCTGCAAGGCAAAGGCTGCAGGACCTAAACTGAAATGAAATAGGTTGGGGCCAAACCTACAAGACAAACTCTGAAGGGGCCAAACTGGAACTAAAAGGGTTGCGGGTCAAACCTGCAAGACAAACGCTGCGGGGCTGAAACCTGAACGAAAGGGCTCGGGGCCAAAGCAAGGCAAACTCTAAGGGACCCAAACTAGAATAAAAGCATTCGGGGACAAGCCTGTAAGGCAAAGCTGTGGGGCCCAAACTGGAACCAAATGGATTCGGGGCCAAACGTGCAAGGCAAAGGCTGCCAGGCCCAAACTAGAACCAAAAGGGTTCAGGGCCAAACCTGTAAGGCAAAGGGTGTGGGACCCAAACAGGAACTAAAAGAGTTTGGGCCAAACCTGCAAGGCAAAGGCTGAGGGGCCCCAACCTGAACGAAAGGGTTCGGGTCCAAACAAGCAAGAAAAAGGCTGGGGGGACCAACCTGCAAGGCAAAGGCTGTGGGGTCCAAACTGAAACGAAAGGATTCAGGGCCAAAGCTGCAAGGTAAAGGCTGAGGGACCCAACCTTAAATGAAAAAGGTTCATGGAGAAACCTGCAAGGCAATCTCTGAGGGGAGCAAACAAGAACAAAAAGGGTTGAGAGCCAAAACTGCAAAGCAAAGGCTGTGGGACCCCTAACCTGAACCAAAAGGGTTCGGGCGAAATCTGCAAGGCAAAGTCTGGGGGGACAAACCTGCAAGGCAAACTCTGAGGGGGCAAACTGTAACTTTAAGGATTACGGGCCAAACCGGTGGGGCAAAGGTTTCAGGGCCCAAACTGGAACCAAAATGGTTCAGGGTCAAACCTGCAAGGCAAGTGCTGCGGGGCCGAAACTGGAATGAAAAGGTTTTGGTGACAAACCTGCAAGACAGTGGTTGGGGGGTGGGGGGAGGGCAAACCTGCAAGGCAAAAGCTGCAGAGCCTAAAATTGGAATGAAAAGTATTCGGGGCCAAACCTGCAAGGGAAAAGCTGTGGGGTCTTAACTGGAACGAAAAGGGTTTAGGGACAAACTTGCAAGGCAAAGGCTGGGGGTGAGGGGGCAACCCGCAAGGCAAAGGCTGCAGGGCCCAAATTGGAATGAAAAGCGTTCAGGGCCAAACCTGCAAGGCAAAAATTGCAGGGTCCTAACTGGAACGAAAAGGGTTTGGGGCCAAACCTGCAAGGCAAAGGCTGGGGGGAAAAATTGGAAGGCAAAAACTGGGGACCCAAACTGGAACAAAATGTCTTTGGGAACAGGCCTTCAAGGAGAAGGCTAGTGGACCCAAAATGGAATGAGACCGGTTTGGGGCCAAACTTGCAATGCAAATGCTAGGGGTCCCAAAATGGAACCGAAAGGGTTTGGGGCCAAACCTGCAAATCAAAGGCTGGAGGGGCAAAAGTGGAACAAAAAGGGTTCAAAGCCAGGCTTGCAAGGTAAAGGCTCAGGGAAAAATCTGGAAGACAAAGGCTAGGGTTCCTAAAATGGAACAAGAAGGGTTTGAGTCCAGGCATGGAAGGCAAAAGCAGGGGGCACCAAACTGGTACGAAAAGGGTTCGGGGGCCATGGACCTTCAAGACAAGGCTAGGGGGCCAAACTGGAACGAAAAGGGTTTGGCCCAAACCTCTGAACAAAGAGTGGGGTGGGGGGGTCAGGAAACAGGGAACGAAAAGGGTTTGAGGCCAAACCTGCAAGGCAAAGGCGGGGGCCGGGGGGGGGCAATCTGGAAGACAAAGGCTGGGGGTCCCAAACTGCAATGAGAAGGGTTCGGGGGTCAGTCCTGGAAGGCGCAAATAGGAGGCAACCAACTGGAAAGAAAGGTGTCCGGGCGCAAACCTGCAAGGCGAGGGGCTGGGAGTGCTAAACTGAAATGAAAAGGGTTTGGAGCCAAACATGCAAAGGAAAAAGCTGAAGGGTAAAACAGAAGCAAATACTGGGGTACCTAAACTGGAACAAAATGGTTTGGGCAGGCCTGCAAGGCAAAGTTGGGGGACCCAAACCTGGAGGGCAAAGGTGTGGGGGCCCAACCTTGGTACGAGAAGGCTTTGGGGCCAAGCCTGGAAGGAAATGATGAGGGAGTCCAACCTGGAAGGCAAAGGAGGGTAGGACCAACCTGGACGAGAAGGGTTCAGGGCCAAAACTAGAAGGCAAAGATAGGGGGTTCAACCTGGTACAAGAGGGTTCAGGGCCAGGCCAAGAAGGCAAAGGCCGGGGGACCCAACCTGAAAATAGATGGCTTCGGGTCCAGGCCGGGAAGGCAGAGGCTGGGGCTCCAAACCTGGAACGAGAAAGCTTTGGGGCTAGGCCTGGAAGGGAAAGGCCTGGAAGGCAAAGGCCTGGGGGCAAGGCCCGGGAACTCAAAGGCGCAGAGGCCCAACCTGGAATGAAAAGAGTTCGAGGCCAGGCCTGGAAGGCCAAGGCTGGGGGAGCCCAATGTGTCAAGCAAAGGCGGGATGGCCCAACCTGCAAGGCAAAGGTTGCGGGGCCAAACCTTGAACTAGAAGAGTTCGGCCCCAGGCCGGGAAGGCAAAGGCGGGGAAGCCCAAACTCGAACGAGAAGGGTTCGGGGCCAGGCCTGGAAGGCAAAGGCAGGCAGGCAGTCAGGGAAGGCAAAAGTGTTTGGGGGGGGCAAACCTGGAACGAGAAGGGTTTAGGGCTAGGCCTGGAAGGCAAAAGTCAGAGGTCCAACCTGGAAGGCAAAGGCAGTGGGACCAAACCTGAAGGCAAAGGGAGGAGGGCCCAATTTGGTATGAGAAGTGTTCGGGACCAGGCCTGGAAGGCAAAGGCGAGGGGACCAAACCTGGAACGAGAAGGGTTCATGGCCAGGCATGGAAGGCAAAGGTGGGGGCGGCGGGGGACCTTGAACAAGAAATATTAGGGGCCAGGCCTGAAATCAAAGGGGAGGTGGGGGGCAACCTGGAATGAGAAGACTTCAGGGCCAAGCTCAGAAGGAAATGGCAAGGGGCCCCACCTGGAATGAGAAAGGTCCAGGGCCAGGCCTGGAAGGAAATGGTGAGGGTGTCCAACCTCGTAGGCAAAGGTGGGGGTGGGCAACCTGGACCAAAAAGGGTTCAGGGCCAGGCCTGGAAGGCAAAGGTTGAGGGGTCCAACCTGGAATGAGAAGGCTTCGGGGCCAGGCCAGGAAGGCAAAGGCGGGGGGTGGTGGCAAACCTGAAACTAGATGGCTTTGAGGCCAGGGTCAGAAGGCAAAGGCAGGGAAGCAAATCCTGGAACACGAAGGTTTCTGGGCCAGGCCTGGAAGGCCATGGAAGGCGGGGAGTCCAACCTGGAATGAGAAGTATTTGGTGCCAAACTTGGAAAGCAAAGGCCGAGGGGGCCAAACCTGGAAAGAGAAATGTTTGGGCCCAGGCCTGGAAGGGCATGGAGGGTGGTGCGTCCAACCTGGAAAGCAAAGGCTGGGTGGCCCAACCTGCAAGGCAAAGGCTCGGGGGGGCCAACCTGGAATGAGAAGGCTTCGGGGCCAGGTCTAGAAGACAAAGGCATGGGGGCCCAACATGGAACTCGAAGGGTTAGGGTCAAGATCTGGAAGGCAAAGGCATGGGGGCCAGGCCGGGAACTCAAAGGCGCAGGGGCCCAACCTGGATTGTGAATGCTTCGGAGCCAGGCCGGGAAGGCAAAGGCTGGGGGTGCCAAACCTGGAACGAGAAGGGTTCAGGGCCAGGCCTGGAAGGCAAAGGAGGGGGGATCCGACCTGGAAGGCAAAGGCGGTGTGGCACAACCTTGAACGAAATGGTTTGGGGCTAGGCCTGGAAGGAAACGGCAGGGGTGTCCAACCTCGAAGGCCAAGGTGCAGGCGCGGGGGAGGCAAACCTCAAACAAGAAGAGTTCGGGGGCCAGGCCTGCAAGGCAAAGGAGGGTGAGTCCAACCTCGAAGACAAATGCGGGGGGGCCCAACCTGGAATGGGAAGGCTTCAGCGTCAGGCCTCGATGGCAAAGGCAGGGGGACCAAACCAGGAATGAGAAGGGTTCGTGACCAGGCATGGAAGGCAAAGGCAGGGGGAATCAACCTGGCATGAGAAGTGTTTGGGGCCAGGCCTGGAAGGCATAGGCGAGGGGACCAAGCCTAGAATGAGAAGGGTTCGTGGCCAGGCATGGCAGGCAATGGTGGGTGCAGCCCCAACTGGAACAAGAAAGGGTCGGCGCCAGGCCTGGAATCAAAGGGGTGGGAGCAACCTAGAATGAGAAGCCTTCGGGGCCAGGTGAGAAGCCTTTGGAGCCAGGTCAGGAAGGCAAAGGCAGGAGGGCCCAACCTGGAACGAGAAGGTTCGGGGCAGGCCTGAAGGAAATGGCAGGGGTGTCCTAACTCGAAGGCAAAGAGGGGGAGCGCAAACCTGGAACGAGAAAGCTCGGAGCCAGGTCGGGGAAAGCAAAGGCAGGGTGGCCCACCTGGAATGAGAAGGGTTTGGGTCAGGCCTGGGAAGGAAACGTGGGGGTGTCCAACCTCGAAGGACAAGGCGGGGCCAACCTGGAACAAGAAGAGTTCGGGGCCAGGTCTGGAAGGCAAAGGCTGGGGGACCAAGTTGGAACACGAAGGCTTAGGGGCCAGGCTGGGAAGGCAAAGGCTGGGGGCCGGGGGAGGCAAACCTGGAATGCGAAGGCTTTGGGGCCCAGCTGGGAAGTCAAAGGCAGGGGGAGCAAACCTGGAATGAGAAGGGCTCGGGGCCTGGGCCTGGAAGGCAAAGGAGAGGAGGGGTCCAACCTGTAAGGCAAAGGCAGGTGGGCCCAACCTGGAACACAAAGGCCTTGGGGCCAGGCCAGGATGGAATAGGTTAGGCAAGATGTAAAGTTTAGGTTAGGGGATATGTTATGCTATAGAAAGGGATAGGCCAGGGGAAAGGTTAGGCCATGGCAAAAGTTTAAGTCGGGGAATAAGTTATGCGAGGGGAAAAGGTTAGGCCAGGGGGAAAGGTTAGGCCAGAGGGAAAGGTAAGCCTTCGGGAAAAGTTTAGCCTAGGTGTAAAGGTTAGTTTCAGGGAAAAGCTTAGGCTAGGTGATAGGGTTAGGCCAGTGGAAAAGTTTAGACTGGGGAAAAGCTTAGGTCATGGAAAAGGTTAGGCTAGGGGGAAAGGTTAGGCCAGAGGGAAAGGTAAGCCTTCGGGAAGAGGTTAGGCAAGGTGTAAAGGTTAGTTTCAGGGAAAAGCTTAGGCTGGGGGATAGAGCTAGGCTAGGGGAAAAGTTTAGACCGGAGAAAAGGTTAGGCTGGGGAAAGGCTTAGGTCATGGAAAAGGTTAGGCTAGGGGGAAAGGTTAGGCCAGAGGGAAAGGTAAGCCTTCGGGAAGAGGTTAGGCAAGGTGTAAAGGTTAGTTTCAGGGAAAAGCTTAGGCTGGGGGATAGAGCTAGGCTAGGGGAAAAGTTTAGACCGGAGAAAAGGTTAGGGTGGGGAAAGGTTTAGGTCATGGAAAATGTTAGGCTAGGGGAAAAGGATAGAGTAGGGCAAAAGCTTAGGCCAGGAGAAAAGGTTAGACTAGGGTAAATAATAATAATAATAATAATAATAATAATGGTGGTATTTGTTAAGCGCTTACTATGTGCAAAGCACTGTTCTAAGCGCTGGGGGATACAGGGTGATCAGTTTGTCCCACGTGGGGCTCACAGTTTTAATCCCCATTTTACAGATGAGGTATCTGAGGCCCAGAGAAGTTAAGTGACTCGCCCACAGTCACACAGCTGACGAGTGGCAGAGCCGGGAGTCGAACCCATGACCTCTGACTCCCAAGCCCAGGCTCTTTCCACTGAGCCACGCTGCTTCTCTAAAAGATTAGGCCGGTGAAAGAGTAGGCTATGGAAAATGGTTGGTCTGGGGAAAAAGGTTAGGTCAGGGAAAACATTAGGATATGGTAAATTGTTAGGCTAGGGGAAAAGGTTACACTAGGGGAAAAGGTTAGGCTAGGGGAAGAGGTTAGGCCAGGGGAGGTTAAATTAGGGGAAAACTTTAGGCTAGGGGAAATGTTTAGGCTGGGAAAAAGGTTAAGTCAGGGAAAAGGTTAGGCTATGGTAAATGGTTAGTCTGGGAGAAAAGGTTAGGCTAGGGGAAAAGGTTAGGCTAGGTGAAAAGGTTAGGCCAGGGAGAGGTTCGACTAGGGGAAAACTTTAGGCTAGCGGAAAACTTTAGGCAAGGGGGAAAACGTAGGCCGGGGAAAGCTCAGGCCAGTGGAAAAGTTTAGGGCAGGGGAAAGTTTAGGGCTGGGGAAAGGTTTAGCGCTGGGAAAAAGTTTAGGGTAGGGGAAAATGTTACATGAGGGAAAATGTTAGTCTAGAGCAAAAGGTTAGGCGAGGGGAAAGGTTAGGTGAGTGGAAAGGTTAGGCTAGGGGGAAGGTTAGGCTAGGGGAATAGGTTAGACTGTGGGAAAAGGATAGACTGTGGGAAATGGATAAGCTAGGGAAAAAGGTTAGGCGAGGGAAATGGATTAGGCTAGGGGAAAGATTAGGTTAGGGAAAACGTGAGGTTAGAGGAAAATTGTAGGCTGGGGAGAATGTCGGTATAGGGGAAAAGGCTAAGAGAGGGAACAAGTAAGCCTAGGGGAAAAGGTTAGACTAGGGGAAAGAATAGGCTAGGGGAAAGGTTAAGGCTAGGGGAAAGCATTAGGCCAGGTAAAAAATTTAGGCAAGGGGAAACCGTTGGGCTAGGGGAAAAGGTTAGGCCAGGGAGAAGGTTTGGTCAAGAGAAAGGATAGGCCAGGGGGAAAGGTTAGGCTAGGGTAAAGAGGTTAGGCTAGGAGAAAGGTTAGGCTAGGGGAAAACTTTAGGCTAAGGGAAAAGGTTAGGCCAGGCGAATAGGTTAAGCCAGGGGAAAAGGTTAGGCTAGTGGAAAAGTTAAGGCTAGGGGAAAGGGTTAGGCAGGGGGAAAAGGTTAGGCCAGAGGAAAAGGTTAGCTCAGGAAAAAGATAGGACCAGTGAAAAGTTTATTCTAGGCAAAAATGTTAGCCTAGGGAAAGGATAGGGGTCAAGGTTAGGCTTTGGGAAAGGGTAAAGCCAGGGGAAAATATTAGGCCAGGTGAAAGGTTTAGGCCAAGGGGAAAGGTAAGACTTCAGGGAAAGGGTAGGCTAGGTGTCAGGTTTAGGTTAGGGAAAAGCAGATTAGGCTAGGTGTAAAGGTTAGGTTAAGGGGAAAAGGTTAGCTAGGGGAAAGGTTAGGCTAAGGGGAAAGGTTAGGCTAAGGGAAAGAAATAGGCTAGGCAAAACATTAGGCTAAGGGAAAACGTTTAGCTTAGGGGAAAGGTTTAGGCTAGGGGAAAGGCTTAGACTAGGGGAGAAGGGTAGGCTAGGGGAATTATTAGGCCACGGGAAATGTTTAGTCCAGGGGAAAAGGTTAGGCCAAGGGAAAATATTAGGCTAGGTAAAAACATTACGCTAGGGCAAAAGTAAGGCTAGGGGAAAGGTTAGGCCAGGGGAAAAGGCTAGTCTAGGGGAAAATGTTAAGCCAAGGGAAAAGGCGGCTAAGCAAAAACATTTGGCTGGGGAAAGGTTAGGGTAGGGGAAAGGTTAGGACAGGCAAAAAGGTTAGGCTAGGGGAAAAAGTTAGGCCCGGGAAAATTTGGTCTAGGGGAAAAGGTTAGGCCAGGGGAAAGGTTTAGGCACAAGGAAAAGGTTAGGATAGGGGTAAAGGTTAGGCTAGGGGAAAAGGTTAGGCTAGGGGAAAAGGTTATGCTAGGGAAAACATTAGGCTAAGAGAAATGTTTAGGCTGGGAAAGGTTTAGGCTAGTGGAAAAGTTTTGGCTTGGGAAAAGGTTTACACTGGGGGAAAAGGTTAGGCCAGGGAGAAGGTTAGGCCAGGGCGAAAGTTAGGCCAGAAGAACAAGGTTAGGTCAGTGGAAAGGATAGGCCAAAGGAAAAGGTTATGCTAGTGGAAAAGGTTAGCCTAGGCTAGGGTACAGGTTATTCTATGGGAAAAGGTTTAGGCTTGGGGGAAAAGGTTAAGCTAGGGGAAAGGTTAGGCTAGGGGAAATGTTAGGTTAGGGGAAAATATTAGGCTAAGGAGAAAGTTGGGGAAGGGGAAATGGTTAGGAAGGAGAAAAGGTAGGCTAGGGAAAACACTGGGCTAGAACAAAGATTTAAGCTAAGGAAAAAGCTTAGGCCAGGGGAAAATGTTAGGCTAGGGAAAAAGGTTAGGTCATGGGAATCGGTAGCCAAGGGAAAAGGGTAGGCCAGGATAAAGGTTAGGCTAGTGATCAGGTAAGGCCATGGGAATGGTGAGGCCAGGGGGAAGAAGTTTGGTCAGGGAAGAGGTTAGGCTAGGGGAATAGGTTAGGCTAGAGGAAAATGTTAGGCTAGGGGAATAGGTTAGGCCAGGGGAAAAGATTAGGCCAGGGGAAAGGTTAGGCCAGGGAAAAGTTTAGGCAAGGGGAAAGGTTAGCCTAGGGAAAAAGATTAGTCAAGGTGTAAAGATTTATGTTAGGGGAAAGGTTAGGCTATGGAAAAGGATAGGCCAGGGGGAAAGCTAAGCCTTTGAGAAAAGATTAGGCTAGGCATAAAGGTTAGTTTAGGGTAAAAGCAGGATAGGCTCGGTGTAAATGTTAGGTTAGGGGAAAAGCTTGGCTAGGGGAAAAGGTTAGGCCAGGGTAAGGCTTATGCCTTGGGAAGTGGTTAGGATCAAGGAAAAGGTTAGGCCAGGGGAAAAGGTGAGGCCAGGTGAAAGTTTAGGCCAGGTGAAAAGTTTAGGCCAGGGGGAAGGTTGAGCCTTCAGGAAAAGGTTAGGCTAGGTGTAAAGTTTGGGTTAGGGGAAAAGCAGATTAGGCCAGGTGTAAAGCTTTAGGTTCTGGGGAAAGATTAGTCTAGGGGAAAAGGTTAGGCTAGAGGAAAACGTTAGGCTAGGAGAAAAGGTTAGGTCATGAAAAGATTAGGCTAAGGGAAAAGGTTAGGCTGAGGGAAAAGGTTAGGCCAGGGAAGGTTAGGCTAGGGGAAAATGATTGGTTTGGGGAAAAATGTTAGTTCAGGGAAAAGGTTAGGCTATGGTAAATTGTTAGGCTGGGGGAAAAGGTTACATTGGGGATTAAAGTTAGGCTAGGGAAAAAGGTTATGCCAGGGAAAAAGTTAGGCCAGGGGAAAAGGTTAGTCTTGGGAAATGTTTAGACTAGGGGAAAAGGTTAGGCCAGGGAAAATGTTAGACTATGGGAAATGGATAGGCAAGGGGAAAAGTGTAGGCCAGGGGAAATATTATACAAGGAAAGGTTAGGCCGGGGAAAAGCTTAGGCCAACGGAAAAGGTTAGGGCAGGGGAAAGGTCTCAAACAGGAGAAATGTTTAGGCTAGAGGAATATGTTACATCAGGGAAAAGGTTAGGTGAGGGGAAAGGTTAGGTGAGGGAAAAGGTCAAGTTACAGGAAAAGGTTAGGCTAGGGCAAAGCTTTAGGAGAAGGGAAAGGTTAGGCTATGGGAAAAGATTAGGCAAGGTTTAAAGTTTATATTAGGGGAAAGGTTAGGCTAGGGAAAAGAATAGGCCAGGGGAAAAGGTTAGGCCATGGGAAAAGTTTAAGTCAGATCATAGGTTATGATAGAGAAAAAGGTTAGGCCAGGGGTGAAGGAATAGGTTAGGCTAGGTGTAAAGGTTAGTTTAGGGGAAAAGCAGGATAGGCTAGATGTATATGTTAGGTTAAGGGAAAAACTTGGGCTAGGGGAAAGGATTAGGCTAGGATAAAAGGTTAGACTAGGGGAAAAGATTAGGCTAGGGGAAAAGCTTAGGCTAGGGGAAAAGGTTAGGGCAGGGAAAAAGTCTAAGTCGGGGAATAGGTTATGCTAAGGGAAAAGGTTAGGCCACAGGGAAAATAGGCCAGGGGAAAAGGTTAGGCCAGGGGGAATGGCAAGCTTTTGGGAAAAGGTTAGACTAGGTGTAAAGGTTAGGTTCGGTAAAAGCAGGTTAGGCTAGGTGTAAAGGTTAGGCTAAGGGAAAAGGTTAGGCTAGGGGAAAGGTTAGGCCAGGGGAAAGGTTAGGCTCAGGGAAAAGGTTAGGCTCAGGGAAAGGTTAGGCCAAGGGAAAAGGTTAGGCCGGGGGAAAAGGTTAGGCCATGGGATAAGTTTAAGCCGGGAAAAAGGATAGCCTAGAGGAAAAGGTTAGGCTAAAGGAAAGGTTAGGCTAGGGATAAAGGTTTGGTTAGGGGAAAGGTTAAGGCTAAGAAAAAATGTTAGTGTAGGCTAAAAGGCTAGGTTAGGGGAAAAGGTTAAGCTAGGGGAAAAAATTAGGCCATGGGATAAATTTAAGCCAGGAAAAAGGTTGTTAGGGGAAAAGGTTAGGCTAGGGGAAAAGGTTAGGCTAGGGATAGGTTGGGCTTGGTGTAAAGGGTAGGTTAGGGGAAAACCTTAGGCAGGGGAAAGGGTTAGGCTAGGGGAAAATGTTAGGCTAGGGGGAAACATTAGGCTAAGGGAAATGGTAAGCCTAGGGGAATAGGTAAGGCTAGGTGAAAAGGTTAGTCCAGGGAAAGGTTTAGGCCAAGGGAAAAGGTTAGTCCAGAGGAAAAGGTCAGGTAAGGGAAAAGGTTAGGCTAGAAAGAATGTTATGCTAGGGAGAAGGTTAGGCTAGGTTAGGTTAGGTTAGGTTAGGTTAGGTTAGGTTAGGTTAGGTTAGGTTAGGCTAGGGGAAAGCTTAGGCTACGGGATACATTTAGGCAAGGTGTAAAGTTTAAGTTAGGGGAAAAGATCAGGCTAAGGGAAAATTTTAGGCCAGGGGAAAACGATAGGCCATTGGATAAGGTTAGGCTAGGGGATCAGATTAGGCAAGGGGAAAGATTTGGCTAGGGAATGGCTTGGCTAGGGATAAAGGTTAGGCCAGGGGAAAACGTTAGGCTAAGGGAAAAGGTTAGGCTAGGGGAAAAGATTAGGCTAAGGGAAAAGGTTAGTCTTGGGGAAATGCTTAGCCTAGGGGAAAAGGTTAATCCAGGGAAGAGGTTAAGCTACAGAAAATGGATAAGCCTAGTGGAAAGGGTTAGGCCAGGGGAAAGATTAGGCAACAGAAAGGTTAGGCTAGGGGGAAAAGGTTAGGCTAGGAGAAAAGGTCAGGCCGGGTAAAGGCGAGGCCAGGCGAAAAGGT
>NC_041752.1:8025588-8117702 GCF_004115215.2 Ornithorhynchus anatinus | reverse complement strand
TGGCCTAGCCTATTCCCCTAGCCTAACCTCTTCCCCTGGCCAAACCTCTTCCCCTGGCCAAACCTCTCCCCTGGACTCACTATGTCCCATTGGCCTTAACTGACCCCTAGCCTTAACCTTTGGCCCTAGCCTACACTTTTCCCTTGGCCTATCAATTTCCCATGACCTAACCTTTTCTCCCTAGGCCTAACCTTTTCTCCCTCCTAACCATTTCCCCTTCCCCCAACTTTTCTGAGATGTTGAGGGAACACTGAGAAGCAGCCGTGGCGCAGTGGAAAGAGCACGGGCTTGGAGTCAGGGCTCATGAGTTCGAATCCCAGCTCTGCCACTTGTCAGCTGTGTGACTGTGGGCAAGTCACTTAAACTTCTCTGTGCCTCAGTTCCCTCATCTTGTAAAATGGGGATTAAGACTGTGAGCCCCACGTGGGACAACCTGATTCCCCTGTGTTTACCCCAGCGCTTAGAACAGTGCTCTGCACATAGGTAAGCGCTTAAACAAATACCAACATTATTATTATTATTAACTTTCTCCCTTAGACCTAATATTTTTCCCCCAGTGAAAAATTTCCCTAGTCTAACCTTTTCCCCAACCTAACCTTTTTCCCCTAGCATGACCTGCTTCCCTCGCCTAACATTTTCACCATAGCCTAACTTTTTCTCTCGCCTAACTACTTCCCCCTACCCTAAACATTTCCCCTTGCCTAACCTTTTCCCATAGAATAACCTGACCCAAGTCTAACCTTTATCCTAGGCTAACTTTTTCCCCAGCCCAACCTTCTTGGGCCTACCCTTCCACTGACCTAACCTCCACTGGCCTAACCTTCTTCCCTGGCCTAACATTTTTCCCGTTAGCCTAAACATTCCTCCAGCCTAAACTTTTCCTTTAGCCTAACATTTTTCCTAGCCTATTCTTCTCCTTAGCCTAACCTTTCCTCTAGCCTTACCTATTCCCCTGCCTAACCTTTTCTCCTGGTCCAAATTTTCCCCAGGCCTAACCTTTTTCCCTAGCCTAACCTTTCCCCAGACTAACATTTTTGCTTAGCCTAACCTTTTTCCCTTGGCTTAACATTTTCCCCTAGACTAACCTTTTCCCCTACCCTAACCTCTTCCACTGGCCTAACCTTTTCCCATAGCCTAACCTGACCCCTACCCCAACCTTTCCCCTATCCTAACGTTTTTTCCTAGACTAACCTTTTCCGCTGGCCTAACCTTTCCCCGGGGCTAACCTTTTCCCCTAGCCTAACCTTTTCTTCTGGTTTAAGCTTTTTCCCAGCTTAACCTTTCCCTGGGGCTAACCTTTTCCCCTGGCCTAAATTTTTCCCGGGCCTAACATTTTACCATAGACAGACCTTTTCCCTTACCCCAACATTCTTCCCATGTATAATATTTTCCCCTAAACTAATGTTTCCCCTAGCCTAATCTTTCCCCTAGCCTAACCTTTTTCCCTCACCTAACCTTTACCCCTAGACTTAACCTTTTCTCTAACCTAAACTTTTCCCCTGGCCTAACTTTTCCCCTCGCTTAACCTTTTCCCTTAGCTTAACCTTTTCCCTTAGCTAAACCTTTTCCTGTGGCCTATCCATTCCCCTGGCCTAAATGTTTCCCCTGGCCTAATGTTTTCCCCCTGCCTAACTTTTTCCCCCCACCTAAACTTTGCCCCTAGCCTTACCTTTGCCCTAGCCTAACGTCTTTACCAAGCCTAACCTTTTCTCTGGCCTATCCCTTTCCCTGGCCTAACCTTTTTTCCTGGCCTAACCTTTCCCCCGGCCTATCAATTTCCCTAGCGTAACATATCCCCTAACCTAAACTTTACATCTTCCCTAACCTATGCCATCCTGGCCTGGCCCCGAGGCCTTGCGTTCCAGGTTGGGCCAACTCGCCTTTGTCTTGCAGATTGGACCCCTCCCCGTCTTTGCCTTACAGGCCCAGGCCCTGATCCCTTCTCATTCCAGGTTTGGCCCCCCAGCCTTTGACCTCCCGGCCTGGCCCTGAAGCCTTCGCGTTCCAGATTTGCCCCGCCCAGCCTTTGCCTTCCCAGCCTGGCCCCGAAGCCTTCATGTTCCAGCTCTGGCCCCCCTGCCTTTGGCTTCCCTACCTAGCCCCAAAGCCTTCTCGTTCCAGGTTGCCCCCACCCCCCCACCTTGGATTCCATGCCTGGCCCCGAACCTTTCTCATTCCAGGTTGGGTCCCCCCTGCCTTTGCCTTCCTGGCCTGGCCCCGAACCCTTCTGGTTCCAGGTTGGGCCCCCCTGCCTTTGCCATCGAGGTTGGACCCTCCCGGCCTTTGCCTTCCAGACCTGGCTCCAAACCCTTCTCGTTCCAGGTTTGCCCCCCCGCCCCAGCCTTTGTCTTCGAGTTTGGCCCTCGATTTTCTGATTTTCAGGCCTCGGATTTCCCCCTCCTTTGCCTTCCCAACCTGGCCCTGAAGCCTTCTCATTCCAGGTTGTCCCCACCCCTTTGATTCCAGGCCTGGCCCCGAACCTTTCTCATTCCAAGTAGGGCGCCTCCCAGCCATTGCCTTCCATGTGTGGCCATGAACCCTTCTCGTTCCTGGTTTGGTGCCCCCGCCTTTGCCTTCCAGGCCTGGTCCCGAACACTTCTCGTACCAAGTTGGGCCCTCCTCTCTTTGCCGTCCAGCTTTGGCCCCACCGCTTTTGCCTTCCAGTTTGGGCCCCCTCCAGCTGTGCCTTCCAGGCCTAGTCCTGAACACTTCTCGTTCCAGGTTGGGCCCCCCCTCCTTTATCTTGAAGGCTGGGCCACTCTGCCTTTGCTTTCCACGTTGGTCACCGCCCCCCCGCCCCAACCTTGGCCTTCCAGGCCTGGCCCCGAACTCTTCTCTTTCCAGGTTGGGCCCCTGTCACTTTGAGTTCCCGGGCTGGCCCCCCTGCCTTTGCCTTCCAGATGTCGCCCCAAACCCTTCTCCTTCCAGGTTTGTGCCACCCAACCCCTTGCTTGTGCTTTCCCGGCCTGGCCCCCAAATATTGCCTTCCATGCTTGGCCCCAAACCCTTCTCATTCCAGGTTGGGCCTCCCGGCCTTTGCCTTGCAGGTGGGCCACCCCGCCTTTTGCTTGCCAGGTTCGGCACCCCTGCTTTGGCCTTCCATGCCTGGCCCCAAACCCTTCTCATTCCAGGTTGGGCCCCCCCGACGTTGTTTCCCAGCCTGGGCCCAAACCCTTCTCATTCCAGGTTGGGCCCCCCGACTTCTGCCTTGCAGGTGGGCCACCCCGCCTTTGCTTGCCAGGTTCAGCACCCCCGCCTTGGCCTTACAGGCCAGGCCCCTAACCCTTCTCGTTCCACATTAGGCCCCCCCCGCCCTTGCCTTCCAGGTTTGGCCCCAAACCCTTCTTGTTCAAAGCCCCCCCAACCTCCCACAATTGCCTTCCATGCCTGGCCCCAAAGCGTTTGCAATCCAGGTTTGGCTTCTCTGCCTTTGCCTTCCCGGCCTGGCCCCGAAGCCTTCTCATTCCAGATTGGACCCTCCCCCCTCCACGAAATTTGCCCTCCAGGTTTGGCCCTGACCCTTCTTGTTCCAGGTTGGGCCTGCACGCCTTTGCCTTCCAGGTTGGACTTCCCCACCGTTTCCTTCCAGGTCTGGCCCAGAAGCCTTCTCATTCCAGGTTGGCCCCCCCATTCCTTTGATTCCAGACCTGGTCCCAAACCCTTCTCGTTCCATTTTGGGACCCCCAGCCTTTACCTTCCATATTCCCCGCCACCCCCCCCCCCAGTCTTTGCCTTGCAGTTTTGGCCCCGAACCCTTTTCGTTCCAGTTTGGTGCCCCCTGATTTGCCTTCCAGGCCTGGCCCTGAACCCTTTTTATTACATTTTGGGACCCCCAGCCTTTGCCTTCCAGATTTGCACCCCCCAGCCTTTGCCTTGCAGATTTGGCCCCAAACCCTGGTTGTTCCTATTCCCCCCGCTCCCCGCCCCCTGGTCTTTTTTTGGAGGTTTTGCCCCAAACCCTTTCGTTCCAGTTTGGGCCCCCCAGCCTTGCCTTGCAGATATGGCCCTGAACACTTTTCGTAGCAGTTTGGGACTCCCTGCTTTTGCCTTCCAGGCCTGGACTCGAACGCTTCTCTTTCAATTTTGGGACCTTTGCCTTCCAGATCTTCCCCTGAGCCTTTGCCTTGCAGGCCTGGCTCCAAAGCCTTTTCGTTCCACTTTTGTGCCCCCCAACCTTTGACTTGCAGGTTTGTCCCTGAACCCTTTTCTTTCCAGGTTTGCCCCGCTAGCCTTTGCCTTGCAGGTTTGACCCTGAACCCTTTTGGTTCTAGTTTGGGCCCCAGAGCCTTTGCCTTGCAGGTTTTACCCTGAATCCTTATGGTTCCAGTTTGGGCCCCGGAGCCTTTGCCTTGCATGTTTGCCCCCCCAGTCATTGCTTTGGAGTTTTGGCCCCGAACTCTTTTGGTACTAGTTTGGCCTCCTCAGAGTTTGCCTTGCAGGTTTGGCCCCAAACCTATTCATTCAGGTTTGGTTCCCACAGCCTTTACCTTGCAAGTTTTGCCCCAGACCCCTCGTTCCAGTTAGGGCCAGGAAGCCTTTGCCTTGCAGGTTGGGCTTGAACCCATTTCGTTCCAGTTTGGGTCCTGCAGCCTTTGCCTTGAAGGTCTTGACCTGAATCCTTTTCATTCCAGTTTGGGCCCTGCAGCCTTTGCCTTGCAGGGTTGCCCTCCCCCCCAGCCTTTTCCTTGCAGGTTTGGCCCCAAAACCATTTGGTTCCAGTTTGGACACCACAGAGTTTGCCTGCGGGTTTGGCCCTGAACCCTTTTCATTCTGGTTTGGGACCCAAAATCTTGCCTTGCAGGTTTGCCCCTGAACCCTTGACTTCAGGTTTGGCATCGAACCCTTCTGTTTCCATTTTGGGTCCCGCAGACTTTGCCTTGCAGATTGGGCCTGGAACCCTTTTCGTTCCAGTTTGGGCCCTGCAGCCTTTTCCTTGCAGGTTTGGCCCCAAAACCATTTGGTTCCAGTTTGGGCACCTTAGAGTTAGCCTGCTGGTGTGGCCCTGAACACTTTTCATTCTTGCTTGGGACTCGCAGTCTTGCCTTGCAGGTTTGCCCCCCCACCTTTGACTTCAGGTTTGGCCCCAAACCCTTTTGTTTCCATTTTGGGTCCTGCAGACTTTGCCTTGCAGGCTGGGCCCGGAACCCTTTTGTTTCCACTTTAGGCCCCGTAGCCCTTGCTTTGCAGGTTTCCCCCCGCCGCCCCCGCCCCCATTCATTGCCTTGCAGCTTTGGCCTCGAACCCTTTTGGTTCCAGTTTGGGCCCCGCAGCCTTTGCCTTGCAGTTTTGGCCCCAAACCCTTTTGGATCCAGTTTGGCCCCCCTAGAGTTTGACTTGCAGGTTTGGCCCCGAACTCTTTCTGTTCAGGATTGGACTCCACAGCCTTTGCCTTGCAGGTTTAGTCCCCATCCTTTTTTCTTCCCGTTTGGCCCCCACCAGAGTTTGCCTTGCAAGTTTGGCCCAAACTGTTTGGCTTCAGCATGGGTCCCGCAGCCTTTGTCTTGCAGGTTAATCCAGAACCCTTTTGGTACCACTTTGGCCCCGAAAGAAATTGACTTGCAGGTTTGGTCCTGAACCTTTTTCTTTCAGGTTTGGGCTCCGCAGCCTTTGCCTTGCAGGTTTAGCAAGGAACTCTTTGGGCTCCCTTTTGGGCCCCCTAGAGTTTAACTTGCAGGTTTTTCCCAAACCCGTTTCATTTCTATGTGCACCCCACAGCCTTTGCCTTGCAGGTTTGCCCCCCTAGCAAATGCTTTGCAAGTTTGGCTCCAAACCCTTTCGGTTCCAGTTTGGGCCCTGCAGCTTTTGACTTGCAGGTTTGGTTATGAACCCTTTTCATTCAGTTTTGGGGCCCACAGCCTTTGCCTTGCAGGTTTGCTTCCGCAGCCCTTTCCTTACAGGTTTGGCCCTGAATCCTTCTCATTTCAGTTTGGGTCCCACAGCCTTTGCCTTTCAGGTGGGACCCCGAACTCTTCTCGTTCCTTTTTAGTCCGGGCAGGCTTTGCATTACAGGTTGGTTCCCGAACGCTTATCGTTCCAGTTTTTGCCCCGCAGCCTTTGCCTTGCAGGTTGGGCCCAAACGTTATTGATTCTAGTTTGGGTACTGCAGCCTTTGCCTTCCAGGTGTGGCCCTGAACCCTTTTGCTTACAGTTTGGGCCCCCTAGAGTTTGCCTTGTAGGTTTGCCCCCTCATGCATTGCCTCACAGATTTGACCCCGAACGCTTTTGGTTCCAGTTTGGGCCCCACAGGCTTTGCCTTGCAGGTTTTGCCCCCCCAGCCCTTATCTTGCAGGTTGAGCCCTGAATCCTTTTTCTTCCAGTTTGGGCCCCACAGCCTTTACCTTGCAGGTTTGGTCCCGAACCTTTCTCGTTCCTGTTTGGGCCAGGCAGCCTTTGCCTTGCACGTTGGGACCCGAACCCTTGTGGTTCCAGTTTGGGCCCTACAGCCTTTGCCCTCCAGGTTGGTCCCCGAAAGCTTTTTGTTCCAATTTGGGCCCCCCAGCCTTGGCCTGGTAGGTTTTGCCCCGAATGCATTTCGTACCAGTTTGGGCCCCACAGCCTTTGCCTTGTAGGTTGGCCCACCCAGCCTTTGTCTTGCAGGTTTGATCTCGAACAACTTTCGTTCCAGTCCAGGCCAGTCAGCCTTTGCCTTGAAGGTTTGGCCCCAAATCGTTTTTGTTCCAGTTTGGGCCCCTCAGCTTTTGCCTTGCTGGTTTGTCCCCGAACCCTTTTTGGTTCAGTTTGTGGTCCGCAGCCTTTGCCTTTCAGGTTTGGCTCATTATCCTTTTCCTTCAAGTTTAGGGACCCTCTGCTTTTGCCTTGCAGCTTTAGACCCAAACCATTTTAATTTCCGTTTGGACCCCACAGTCTTTGCCTTGCAGGTTTGGCCCCGAACACTTTTGGTACCAGTTTGCCCCCCAAAGAGTTTGCCTTGTAGATTTGGCCCTGAACCCCTCCCTCCTCGCAAGTGCCACACCCTCTACCTGTGCTTCGGACCCCATTGCCGCTCACCTTAAAAAAACCATTTCCCGTTCCCTTCTTCCCTCCTTAACTTCTACCTTTAGCCACTCACTCTCCAATGGCTTCTTCCCCTCTGCCTTCAACCTTGCCCATGTCTCCCCCATCCTAAAAAAACCCTCTCTCGACCCCACTTTCCCTTCCGGTTATCACCCTATCTCCCGCCTACCATTCCTTTCCAAACTCCTAGAACAAGTCGCCTACACTCGCTGCCTTGAATTCCTCAACTCCAACTCTCTCCTGAACCCCCTCCAATCTGGCTTCTGTCCCCTCCACTCTACCGAGACTGCTCTCAAAAGTCACCCATGACCTCCTTCTTGCCAAATCCAATGGCTCCTACTCTATCCTAATCCTCGTCGACCGCTCAGCTGCCTTTGACACTGCCGACCATCCCCTTCTCCTCCACACCTTATCTCACCTTGGCTTCATGGACTCCATCCTCTCCTGGTTCTCCTCTTATCTTTCTGGTCGTTCATTCTCAGTCTCCTTAGTGGGCTCCTCCTCCCCCTCCCATCCACTAACTGTAGGAGTTCCTCAAGGGTCAGTTATTGGCCCTCTTCTGTTCTCCATCTATACTCACTCCCTTGGTGAACTCATTCGCTCCCACGGCTTCAACTATCATCTCTGTGCAGATGACACCCAAATCTACAGCTTCTCCCCTGTTGTCGCCCCCTCCCTTCAGGCTCATATCTCCTCCTGCCTCCAGGCTGTCTCCACCTGGATGTCTGCCCGCCACCTAAAACTCAACATGTCCAAAACTGAACTCCTTATGTTCCCTCCCAAACTGTGTCTTCTTAATGACTTCCCTGTCACTGTGGATGGTACGACCATCCTTCCCTTCTCTCAAGCCCGCAACCTTCGTGTCATCCTTGACTCAGCTCTCTCATTCACCCCACACATCCAATCCGTCACCAACGCCTGCCAGTCTCACCTTTATAAGATCGCCAAGATCTGCCCTTTCCTCTTCATCCAAATGGCTATCGTACTGGTACAAGCTCTCATAATATCCCGGCTGGATTATTGTGTCAGCCTTCTCTCTGATCTCCCTTCCTCCTGTCTCTCCCCCTCCAGTCTAGTCTTCATTTTGCTGCCCAGATCATCTTCCTGCAGAAACGCTCTGGGCATGTCACTCCCCTCCTTAAAAACTTCCACTGGTCGCCTATCAACCTCCACACGAAACAAAAACTCTTCACTCTGGGCTTCAAGGATCTCCATCACCTTGCCCCCTTCTACCTCACCTCCCTTCTCTCTTTCTACTGCCCACCCCACATGCTCTGCTCCTCTGCAGCTCACCTTCTCACCATCCTCCGTTCAAGCCTATCCTGCCATGGACCTCTGGCCCACGTTCTACCGCTGTCCTGGAATGCCCTTCCTCCTAACCTCCACCAAACTAACTCTTTTCCCCTCTTCAAAGTCCTACTGAGAACTCACCTCCTCTAAGAGGCCTTCCCAGACTGAGCTAACCCTTTTCCCTCTGCTCCCTCTGCTCCCTCTCTGCTCCCCCCCGCCCTCTGCTCCCTTCCCTTCCCCCCCTCCCCTCAGCTAATCCCCCTTTCCCTCTGCTCCTCCCCCTCTCCCTTCCCCTCCCCTCAGTACTGTGCTCATTTGTATATATTTTTATTTACCCTATTTGTTTTGTTAATGAGGTGTACATCTCCTTGATTCTATTTATCATGATTGTGTTGTCTTGTTTTTGTCCATCTGTCTCCCCCGATTAGAATGCGAGCCCGTCATTAGGCAGGGATGGTCTCTATCTGTCGCCAAATTGTACATTCCAACCACTTAGTACAGTGCTCTGCACATAGTAAGCGCTCAATAAATACTATTGAACTAATGAATGAATGAATCAGATTTGGGCCCCGCAGCCTTTGCCTTGCAGGTTGAGCCTGGAACCCTTTTGGTTCCACTTTGGGTTCCACAACCTTTACCTTGCGGGTTTGGCTCCCAATCCTTTGCCTTGCAGCTTTTTCCCCTAACCCTTTTAGTACCAGTTTGGGCTCCACAGCCTCTGCCTAGTAAGTTTGGCCTGGAACCTTTTTGGGTCCAGTTTAGGTACTGCAGCCTTTGCCTTGCACGTATGGCCCCCAACCCTAATTGTTCCAGTGTGACCCCTCCAGATTTTGCCTTGCAGGTTTTGCCCCAACCTGCTTTGTTTCAGTTTGGGTCCCACAGCCTTTGCCTTGCAGGTTGGGCTGAAACCCTTTTGGTACAAGTTTGGCCCCTCCAAGAGTTTGCCTTGCAGGTTTGATCCTGAACCCTTTTCATTTCTCCCCTCCCCCCAACCAACCCTCTCCCCTACTTCCCCATCCTTCCCTGCAGTATCCTCAGAGGAGATCTCCTCCCTCCTCGCAAGTGCCACCCCCTCCACCTGCGCCTCGGACTCCCTTCCCACTCACCTTATAAAAAACATCGCCCCTGCCCTCCTCCCTTCCTTAACTTCTATTTTTAACCACTCAATCTCCAATGGCTCCTTCCTCTCTGCCTTCAAACATGCCCACGTCTCCCCCATCCTAAAAAATACCCCCTCTCGACCCCACTTCCCCTTCCAGTTATCGCCCTATCACCCTACTACCCTTCCTTTCCAAAATCCTAGAACGAGTCGTCTACAATTGCTGCTTAGAATTCCTTAACTCCCATTCTCTCCTGGCCCCCCTCCAATCTGGCTTCCGTCCCCTCCACTCTACCGAAACTGCTCTCTTTAAGGTCACCCATGACCTCCTTCTTGCCAAATCCAATGGCTCCTACTCCATTCTAATCCTCCTTGACCTCTCTGCTGCCTTTGACACTGTTGACCATCCCCTCCTCCTCCACACCTTATCTCACCTTGGCTTCACGGACTCCATCCTCTCCTGGTTCTCCTCTTATCTCTCTGACCGGTCATTCTCGGGCTCCTTCGCAGGCGCCTCCTCCCCCTCCCATCCTTTAACTGTTGGAGTTCCTCAAGGGTCAGTTCTTGGCCCTCTTCTGTTCTCCATTTACACTCACTCCCTCGGTGAACTCATTTGCTCTCACGGCTTTGACTACCATCTCTACGCAGATGACACGCAGATCTACGTCTCTGCCCCTGTCCTCTCCTCCTCCCTTCAGGCTCGCATCTCCTCCTGCCTCCAGGATGTCTCCACCTGTATGTTGGCCCGCCACCTAAAACTCAACATGAGCAAGACTGAGCTCCTCATCTTCCCTCCCAAGCCCGGTCTTCTCCCAGACTTCCCTATCACCGTGGATGGCATGACCATCCTTCCCGTCTCTCAGGCCCGCGATCTCGGTGTCATCTTTAACTTGTCTCTGTCGTTCACCCCACACATCCTATCCGTTACCAAGACCTGCCGGTCTCACCTTTACAATATCGCCAAGATCCGCCCTTTCCTCTCCACCCAAACGGCTACCTTACTACTATGGGCTTGTTATATCCCGGCTAGACTACTGTGTCAGCCTTCTCTCTGATCTCCCTTCCTCCTCTCTCGCCCCGCTGCAGTCTATTCTTCACTCCGCTGCCCGGCTCATCTTCCTGCAGAAACGATCTGGGCATGTCACTCCCCTTCTTAAACACCTCCAGTGGTTGCCTATCAACCTCCACTCCAAACAAAAACTCCTCACTCTAGGCTTCAAGGCTCTCCATCACCTTGCCCCTTCCTACCTCTCCTCCCTTCTCTCTTTCTACCGCCCACCCCGCACGCTCCGCTCCTCTGCCACCCACCTCCTCACCGTCCCTCGGTCTCGCCTATCCCGCCGTCGACCCCTGGGCCACGTCCTCCCGCGGTCCTGGAACGCCCTCCCTCCTCACCTCCGCCAAACTTATTCTCTTCCCCTCTTTAAAACCCTACTTAAAACTCACCTCCTCCAAGAGGCCTTCCCAGACTGAGCTCCCCTTCTCCCTCTACTCCCTCTACCACCCCCCCCTTCACCGCTCCGCAGCTTTACCCTCTTTTCCCCCCATTTCCCTCTGCTCCTCCCCCTCTCCCTTCCCATCCCCTCAGCACTGTACTTGTCTGCTCAACTGTATATATTTGCATTACCCTAGTTATTTTGTTAATGAAATGTACATTGCCTTGATTCTATTTAGTTGCCATTGTTTTTACGAGATGTTCTTCCCCTTGACTCTATTTATTGCCATTGTTCTTGTCTGTCTGTCTCCACGGATTAGACTGTAAGCCCGTCAAACGGCAGGGACTGTCTCTATCTGTTGCCGACTTGTTCATTCCAAGCGCTTAGTACAGTGCTCTGCACATAGTAAGCACTCAATAAATACTATTGAATGAATGAATGAATTTCAGTTTGGGTCCTACAGCCTTTGCCTTGAAGGTCTGGACCCGATCCCTTTTGGTACCAGCTTGCCACCCCCTCCAGAGTTTGCCTTGCAGGTAATGCCCCAAACCCTTTCGGTTCCAGTTAGGGACCCCTAGAGTTGGCCTTGCAGGTTTGGACCGGAACCCTTTTTTTTTCAGGTTTGAGCCCCTCCGCCTTTGCCTTGCAGGTTTGGCCCCGAACACTTCTCATTCCAGCTTGGGCCAGGCAGCCTTTCCCTTGCATGTTTGGCCCCAAAACCTTTTCGTTCCAGTTTGGGTCCTGCAGACTTTGCCTTGAACGTTGGCCCTCGAACGCTTTTGGTTACAGTTTAGGCCCCACAACCTTTGCCTTGCAGGTGTGGCCCCAAACACTTTTCTTTTCAGTTTTGGTACCACAGCCTTTGCCTTGCAGGCTTTGACCTGAAGCCTTTTCCTTCCACTTTGGGCCCCGCAGCCTTTGCGTTGCAGATTTGGCCCCTAACCCTTTTGATTCTAGTTTGCGTCCCGCAGCCTTTGCCTTACAGTTTTGGCCCTGTACCTTTTTGGTTTCAGTTTGGGCCCCACAGCCTTTCCTTTAGAGGTTTGGCCCCAAACCCTTTTGGTTCCACTTTGGGCCCCCTGGAATTTACCCTGCACTTTTGGCCCCGAACCCTTTTCGTTCAGATTTGGGCCCCGCAGCCTTTGCCTTGTAGGTCTGGACCTGAACCCTTTTGGTACCAAGTTGCCCCCCCGTGAGTTTGCTTTGCAGGTAATGCCCCGAGTCCTTTTGGTTCCGGTTTGGGAGCCCTAGAGTTGTCTTGCGAGTGTGGACCCGAACGCTTTTCTTTCTGTTTTGGGCCCCTCAGCCTTTGCCTTGCAGGTGTGGCCCTGAACCCTTCTTGATCCATTTTGGGCCCCCTAGAGTTTGCCTTGTAGGTTTGGCCCGAACCATTTTGGTTCTAGTTTGGGCCTCCAGCCTTTGCCTTGCAGGTTTGCCCCCCCGAGACTTTACTTTGCAAGTTTGTGCCCAAACCCTTTTCGTTCCCATTTGGGCACTGGAGCCATTGCCTTGCAGGTTTGGCCCCAAACCCTTTTCGTTCCAGTTTGGGCCCTGCAGCCTTTGCCTTACAGGTTTGGCCCCGAACCCATTTGGTTACATTTTGGGCCCCACAGTCTTTGCCTTGCATGTTTGGCCCCAAAGCCTTTTGGTTCCAATTTGGGCATTCTAGAGTTTACCTGACAGGTTTGGCCCCTATCACTTTTCGTTCAGGTTGGACCCCAAAGCCTTTGCCTTGCAGGTCTGGCCCTGAACCTTTTTGTTTCCAGTTTGGGTTCCACAGACTTTGCCTTGCAGGTTGGGCCCAGAACACTTTTGTTTCCACTTTTGGCCCCGTAGCCTTTGCTTTGCAGATATGCCCCCCATCCTTTGTCTTGCAGCTTTGGTCCCAAATCCTTTTCATTCAGGTTTGGGCCCTGCAGCCTTTGCCTTGCAGGTTTGGCCCTGAACCCTTTTGGTTCCAGTTTGGGCCCCCTAGATTTTGCTTGCAGGTTTGTCCCTGAACGCTTTTCATTTAGGTTTTGACCCCACAGCCTTTTCCTTTCAGCTATGCCCCCCCCCCAAACCCTTTTTGTTCCAGTGCGCCCCCCCCTCAGAGTTTGACTTGCAGGGTTGGCCCCAACCTGTTTTGTTTCAGTTTGGGTCCTGCAGCCTTTGCCTTGCAGGTTGGCCTGGAACCCTTTTGGTACCAATTTGGCCCCTCCAAGAGTTTGCCTTGCAGGTTTGGTCCTGAACCCTTTTGGTAGCAGTTTGGAACCCCTAGAGTTTGCCTTGCAGCTTTGGTCCCGAACCCTTTGCTTTTCGGTTTTGTTCCTGCAGGCTTTGCCTTGCAGGTTTTGACCTGAAGCCCTTTCTTTCCACTTTGGCCCCCACCGCCTTTGCATTGCAGGTTCGGCCCCGAACGCTTTTGATTCCAGTTTGCGTCCCAGAGCCTTTGTCTTGCAGTTTTGGCCCTGAAGCCTATTAGTTCCACTTTGGGACCCACAGCCTTTGCCTCACAGGTTTGGCCCCAAACGCTTTTCGTTCAGTTTTGGGCCCCGCTGCCTTTTCCTTGCAGGTATGGCCCCCAACCACTTTTGTTCCAGTTTGGCCCCTCCAGAGTTTGCCTTGCAGGATTGGTCCAAACCTGTTTCATTTTAGTTTGGGCCCCGCAACCTTTGCCTTGCAGATTTGGCCCCGAATCCTTTTTGTTCCAGTTTGGGTCCTGCAGACTTTGCCATGCACGTTGAGCCTGGAACCCTTTTGTTTCCACTTTGGGCCCTGCAGCCTTTGCTTTGCAGGTTTGCCCCGCTGTCCTTTGGCTTACAGCTTTGGCCCCAAACCCTTGTCATTCAAATTTAGGCCCTTCAGCCTTTGCCTTGCAGGATTGGCCCAAAACCGTTTCATTTCAGTTTGCATCCCAGAGCCTTGACCTTGCAGGTTTGGCCCTGATCCCTTTCGGTACCAGCTTGGCCCCCTCAGACTTTGTCTCACAGGTTTGGCCATGAACCCTTTTTGTTCAGGTTTTGGGCCCCTCAGTCTTTGCATTGCAAGTTTGCCCCCCAAATATTTGCCTTGCAGCTTTGGCCCTGAGCCTTCTTGGTTCCAGTTTGAGTCCTGCAGCCTTTGCCTTGCAGGTTGGGCCCCAAACCCTTTTGGTACCATTTGGACCCCCTAGAGTTTGCACTGCAGGTTTGGCTTCGAACTCTTTTTATCCAATTTGGAGCCTGCAGCCTTTGCCTTGCAGATTTGGCCTGAACTCCTTTCATTCAGTCTTGGGGCCCCCAGCCTTTGCATTGCAAGTTTGGCCTCGAACCCTTTCTGTTTCAGTTTGGGCCAGGGAATCTTTGCCTTACAGGTTGGGCCAGGAACGCTTTTGGTTCCAGTTTGGGTCCCACAGCCTTTGCCTTGCAGGTTTGGCCCCAAACCCTTTTGGTTCCAGTTTGGGCACCCTAGAGTTTGTCTTGAAGGTTTGGCCCGAACACTTTTTGTTCAGGTTTGAGCCCCACAGACTTTGCCATGCAGGTTTGGCCCCCAATCCTTTTGCTTCCAATTTGAGCCCTTTAGAGTTTCCATTGCAGGTTTGACCCCGAACGTTTTACGTTCCAGTTTGGGCCCTGCAGCCTTTGCCTTGAAGGTTTGACCCCCGCAGAGTTTGCCTTGCAGGTTTGGCCCCAAACCACTTTGTCTCAGTTTGGGTCTTGCAGCCTTTGTCGTCCAGGTTTGGCCTCAAAACCTTTCGGTACCAGTTTGGACCCCCTAAAGTTTGCCTTGCAGGTTTGGCCCCTAACCCTTTTCGTTCTGGTTTGGGCCACGCCCACGTTGCTTTGCCAGTTTGGATCCAAACCCTTTTGGTTCCAATTCGGGCCCCGCGGCCTTTGCCTTTCAGGTTTGGTCCCCAGTCTTTGCCTTGCATGTTTGGCCCCGAACCTTTTACGATCGAGTTTGGGTCCCCCAGAATTTACCTTGCAGATTGGGCCCTGAGCCCTTATCATTCCAGTTTGGGCCCCCTAAAGTTTGACTTGGAGGGTGGGCCCTGAATCCTTTCCATTTTAGTTTGGGTCCCACAGCCTTTACCTTGCAGGTATGACCCCCAACCCTTTTTGTTCAGATGTGGCCCCCCCAGAGTTGGCCTTTCAGGATTGGCCCCGAACCCATTTCGTTTCAGTTTGCGTCCCGCAGACTTTGCTTGCACATTTTGCCCCGCACCATTTTTGTTACAGTTTGGGCTCCTCAGCCTTTGCCTTGTAGGTTTGACAATGAACGCTTTTCCTTCCATTTTGGGCCCTGAAGCCATTGTCTTGCAGGTTTGGCCCCAAGCTCTTTTTCTTCCAGTTTGGGCCAGGCAGCCTTTGATTTGCAGGTATGACCCCCTGCTTTTGCCTTGCAGTTTTGGTCCCCAATCGTTTTCATTCCCGTTTGGGCCCCACAGCCTTTGCCTTGCAGGTTTGGCCTCGAACCCTTTTCATTCCAGTTGTTCCCGCCCCCTGCCCCGATTTTGGCTTGCAGGTTTGGCTTCAAACTCTTTTTGTTCCAGTTTAGGCTCTCCCGCTTTTTCCTTGCAGGATTGGCTCCGAACTCTTTTCGTTCCAATGTGGGCCCCTCAGCTTTTGCCTTGCAGGTTTGGCCCTGAACTCTTTTAGTTCCAGGTTGGGCCCCACAGCCATTTTCTTGCAGGTTTAGCCCCCAAACTTTTTCGTTCCAGTTTGGGCACAGCTGCCATTGCCTTGCAAGTTTGGCCCAACAGCGTTTGCCCTGCCAGTTTGTCCCCGGAGCCTTTGCATTGCAGATTTGGCCCCAAACCCTTTTCATTCCAGTTTGGCCCTGCAGCCTTTGCCTTGCAGGTTTGGCCCTGAATCCTTTTCGTTCTAGTTTGAGACCCACAGCCTTTGCCGTGCAGCTTTGCCCCCCAAGTCTTTGCCGTGCAGGTTTGGCCCCGAACCCTTTTTGTTCCAGTTTGGGCCCCGCAGCCTCTGCCTTGCAGATTTGACCCCAAACCCTTTTCTTTCCAGTTTGGGCCCCCTGTCCTTTGCGTTGCAGGTTAGGCTCCGAGCCCTTTCCATTACAGTTACGGCCCCGCAGCCTTTGCCTTGAAGGTGTACCCCCCCCCCACCCACACACAGTCTTTGCCTTGCAGGTTTGGCCCCGAACCATTTCCGTTCCAATTTGGGTACCCCTGCTTTTCCCTTTCAGGTTTGGCCTCCCAGCCTTTGTTTGGCAGGTTTGGCCCCAAACCGTTTTCATTCCAGTTTGGCCCCCCCGACTTTTGCCTTGTTGGTATGGCTACGAACCCTTTTTGTTCCAGTTTGGGCCCCGCAATCTTTGCCTTGAAGATTTGGCCCCGAACCACTTTTGTTCCACTTTGGGCCCCCTTGCTTTTCCCTTGCAGGTTTGTTCCCCCAGTCTTTGTTTTGTAGGCCTGGCCCCAAACCATTTTTGCTCCATTTTAGGTCCCCCATTTTTTGCCTTCCAGTTTTGCCTCCCCAGCCCTTATCTTGCAGGTTTGGCCCCTAACCCCTTTCCTTCCAGTTTGGGTCCCACAGTCTTTGCCTTGCAGGTTTGGCCCAAACCCTTCTGGTTCCAGTTTTGGCTTTCTAGAGTATGTCTTACAGGTTTGACCCCAAGCCCTTTTCATTCAGGTTTGGGCCCCGCAGCCTTTGCCTTACAGGTTTGGACACGAATCCTTTTGGTTCCAGTTTGGAACCCGCAGACTTTCCCTTGCAGGTTTGGCCCTGAACGATTTTCATTCCAGTTTATGCCCTCCGCCGCCTTTGCCTTGAAGGTTGCCCCCACTGCCTTTGCCTTGTTGGTTTGGCCTCGAACCCTTTTCTTTCCAGTATGGGCCCCCCAGACTTTCACTTACAGGTTTGGCCCTAACCCTTTTCATTCCAGTTTGGGACCCCCTGCCTTTGCCTTCCAGATTTCCCCACCCAGCCTTTGTCTTGCAGGCCTGGCCCCGAAGCCTTTTCATTCCAGTTTGGGCTCTGCAGCCTTTGCATTGCAGGTTTGGCTTCGAACACTTTTTGTTCCAGTTTGTGCCCTGCAGGCTTTGCCTTACAGGTTGGGCCCCAAACCCTTTTCATTCAGGTTTGACCTCCACAGCCTTTGATGTGCAGGTTTGGCCCCGAACCCGTTTTTGTTCCAGTTTGGGCCCCCCAGCTCTTGGCTTGCAGGCTTGGCCCCGAACCCTTTTGTTCCAGTTTGGTCCCCCAGGTTTTGCCTTACAGGTTAGACCCCAAACCCTTTTCATTCAGGTTTGGGCCCTGTACCCTTTGCCTTACAAGTTTGCTTCTGAACCACTCTCATTCCAGTATGGGCCCCGCAGCCTTTGCTTTTCAGGTTTGGCTCCAAACCCCATTCGTTCCAGTTTGGGTCTCGCAGACTTTGCAGTGCAGGTTGGGTCAAGAATGCTTTTGTTTCCAGGTTGGGTCCTGCAGCCTTTGCCTTGCAGGTTTGGCCCCGATCCTTTTTGGTTCCACGTTGGGCCCTGCAGCCTTTGCTTGCAGGTTTGGCCGCAAACCCTTTTGCATCCAGTTTGGGCCCCCTAGAGCTTGCCTTGCAGGTTTGGCCCCGAACCCTTTTGGTTCCAGTTTGGGCCCCGCAGCCTTTGCCTTGGAGGTTTGACCCCCTCAATCTTTGCCTTGCATGTTTGGCCCCTAACCCTTTTTGTTCCACTTTGGGCACCCCAGACTTTGCCTTGCAGATTGGGCCCCTAACCCTTCTGGTTTCAGTTTGGGGACCCTAGAGTTTTCCTGGCAGGTTTGGCCCCGAACGTTTTTGGTTCTAGTTTGGGCCCCACAGCCTTTGCCTTGCATGTTTGTCCCTGAACCCTTTTGGTTCCAATTTGGGCCCCATAGCCTTTGCCTAGGAGGTTTGTCCCCCACAGGTTTTGCCTTACAGGTTTGGCCCCGAACATTTGGGTACCACTTTACCCCCCCCCCCCCATTTTTCTTTGCAGGTTTGACCCTGAACTCTTTTGGTTCCAGTTTGGGCCTCCTCAAGGTCGCCTTGCAGGTTTGGACCCAAAAGCTTTTCGTTCAGGTTTGGGCCCCGCAGCTTTTGCCTTGCAGGTTTGGCCCTGAACCATTTTTGTTCCAGGTTGGGTCCGCAGACTATGCCATGCAGGTTGAGCCCCGAATCCCTCTCGTTCCATTTCAGTCCAGATACTTTGCCTTGAAGCTCTGGTCCCAACCCCTTTTGGTACCAGGTTGCCCCAGCCAGAGTTTGCCTTGCAGGTAACACCCCAAAGCCTTTGGGTTCCAGTATGGGACCCTTATCATCTCGTGACCCCAGGCCTTGCAGATCTGGCCCCAAACCCTTTTTGTTCATGATTGGGCCCTGCTCCCTTTGCCTTGCAGGTTTGCCCTGAACCTTTTTCCCTCTTACTGAATGGACTGCATTGCTACCCCAAATGATAATAATAATGATAATAATAATGATAATGATAATAACAATAATAATAATAATATTGGTATTTGTTAAGCGCTTACTATGTGCAGAGCACTGTTCTAAGCACTGGAATAGATACAGGGTAATCAGCTGTCCCATGTAAGGCTCACAGTCTCAATCCCCATTTCACAGATGAGGTAACTGAGGCACAGAGAAGTCAAGTGACTTGCCCACAGTCACACAGCTGAAAACTGGCAGAGCCTGGTTTTGAACCCATGACCTCTGACCCCCAAGCCCGTGCTCTTTCCACTGAGCCACATTGCTTCTCTCCACATCCCAAAAAGAAGGAGGGGTGTGGAGTGGGAGGAGTGTGTGTGTGTGAGTGTGAATAATGGGGGGAAGAAGAGTGATGAGGCTGATGTCACTCATGAGAAAACAGGGGCCTGGTAACTAGTAGTGCAGGTAGCTAGTTCTGTCTGATTTGCCTGGGACTGAGAAGACCCAGGGCCCTGAATTCTATCGAAGGGGCAAGCACGGGGTAATCTTTTCCCGTGGCCTAACCTTCCCCCTCTCCTGACCTTTCCCCTTGCCTAACCTTTTCCCCTAGCCTAACTTTTCCCTGATGTAACCTTTTCCCCTAGCCTGGTCTTTTCCCCTAGCCTAACCCTTTCCCATAGCCCAAACTATTCTCCTAACCTAACATTTACACCTAGCCTATCCTGCTTTTCCCCTAATCTAACCTATGCACCTAGCCTAACCTTTTACCATAGGCTTACCTTTCCCCATAGACTAACCTTTTGCCCTAGCATAATCTATTCACCGTTTTAAACTTTTCCCATGGCCTAACCTTTTCCCCTGGCCTATCCTTTTCCCTAGCCTAATCTTTTTCCTAACAAAAACTTTACACTTTGCTTAATCTCTTCCTGTAGCCAAACCTGACCCCTTGCCTAAAATTTTACTCTTTCCTAACCTTTCCTCTCACCAACTTTTCCCCTCGCCTAACCTTTCCCTTTGCCTAACCTTTCCCCTCGCTTAACCTTTCCCTTCGCCTAACCTTTCCCCCTTGCCCAATCTTTCCCCCTTGCCCAACCTTTCCCCCTTGCCCAACCTTTCCCCCTTGCCCAACCTTTCCCCCTTGCCCAACCTTTCCCCACACCTAAGCTTTTCCGTCGCCTAACATTTTCCCTTGCCTAATCTTTCCCCTCTCCTAACCTTTCTCCCTTGCCCAACCTTTCCCCTTGCCAAACCTTTCCCCTAGCCTAAGGTTTTCCCCTACCCTTCCCTTCTCCCTGGCCTAACCTTTTCCCCAGCCTAACCATTTACCATAGCCTAACCTTATCCCCGACTTAACCTTTCCCTCTAGCCTAAACATTTCCTCTAGCCTAACGTTTCCCTTGCATAATCTTTCCCCTGGCTATTCCCCTTGCTTATCCATTTCCCATAGTCTAACCTTTTCCCAGGCCTAACCTTTCCCCCTAGCCTAAACATCTCCCCCGAGACTAATCTTTTCCCCTAGCCTAACTTTTTCCCTGCCCTAACCTTTTCCCCTAGCCTAACCTTTTCCCCTAGTGTACCCTTTTCCTCTAGCCTAACAATTTACCATAGCCTAACCTTTTCCCAGACGTAACATTTTCCCCCAGACCAACCATTTTCCATAGCCTAACTTTCCCTGGCCTAACCTTTTCCCCTAGCCTAAACTTTTCCATGACCTAAGCTTTTCCCCGGCCTAGCCTTTTCCCGTAGCCTAACCCTATCCCCTGGCCTAAGCTTTTCCCTGAACCTAACCTTTACACCTAGCCTAATTGCTTTTCCCCTAACCTAAACTTTACACCTAGCCTAACCTTTTCATTCAACAGTATTTATTGAGCACTTACTATGTGCAGAGCACTGTACTAAGCATTTGGAATGTACAATTCCTCAACAGAGAGAGAATCCCTGCCCATTGATGGCTCACAGTCTAATCAAGGGAGACAGACAGCAAAGCAAAACAGAACAGAAGAAAAAAAAGATAACATTATCACGATAAATAGAATCAAGGGGATGTACATCTCGTTAACAGAATAAATAAGGTAATAAATAATATATACAAATGAGGACAGTGTTGAGGGTGGGGAAGGGGGATGAGCAGAAGGTGGGGTGGGGAGGGGAGGGAGAAGGGGGGGAGCTCATACTGGGAAGGCCTCTTGGAGGAGGTGAGTTCTCAGTAGGGCTTTGAAGAGGGGAAGAGAGTTAGTTTGGTGGATGTGAGAAGGGAGGGCATTCTAGGACAGCGGTAGGACGTGGGCCAGGGGTCGACAGCGGGATAGGTGTGAACGGGGGACAGTGAGGAGGTGAGCGGTAGAGGAGCAGAGTATATGGGGTGGGCAGTTGAAAGAGAGAAGGGATGTGAGCTAGGAGAGGGCAAGGTGATGGAGAGCTCTGAAGCCTAGAGTGAGGAGTTTTTTCTCCTGAAGGCTTACCTAAGCTTTTCCCCTGGCCTAACCCTTTCCCTTAGCCTAACCATTTCCCAAGGCGTAAACCTTTACCCTGGCCTAACTTTTTTGCATAGCCTAACCTTTTACCCTAGCCTAACCCTTTCCCCTAGCCCAAGCTTTTCCCCTTCCTAACATTTACACCTGCTTTTCCCCTCACCTAATCTTTGCACATAGCCTAACCTTTTCCCAAAAGCTTACCTTTCCCTCTGGACTATACTTTTCCCTAGCCTAACCTTTCCCCTAACATAAACTTTGCACTTGCCTAATCGTTTCCTGTAGCCTAACCTTTCCCCTCGCCTAACCTTTCCCCTCACCTAACCTTTTCCCCTGGCCTAACCTATTCCTCTAGGCTAACCTATTCCCCTAGCTTAACTTCTTCCCTTGGCCAGACCTCTTCCCCTGGCCTCACTTTTTCCCATGGCCTAACCTGACACGTAGCCTGACCTTTATTATAGCCTACCCCTTTCCCTTGGCCTATTATTTCCCACGACCTAACCTTTTCCCCTAGCCTAACCTTTCCCCTCGCCTAACCTTTTCCCCTTGCCTAACCTTTTCCCATACAATGACCTGACTCCTAGCCCAACCTTTATCCTGGGCTAACCTTTTCCCCTAGCCTGACCTTTTCCCTGGCCTAACCTTTTTCCCTAGCCTAAACCTTTCCCCTAGCCTAAACCTTTCCCTTAGCCTAACGTTTTCCCTATCCTATTCTTTCCTGTAGCCTTACCTATTCCCCTGGCCTAACCTTTACCCCACCCTAACCTTTTCCCTGTGCCTAAACCTTTCCCCTGGCCTAACCCTCTCCCCTGGCACAAATTTTCTCTGGTCTAACCTTTTCCCCTAGTCTAACCTCTTCCCCTGGCCTAAGCTTTTCACCTAGCCTAAACCTTACCCGTAGCCTAACATTTTCACCTAGCCTAAACCTTTCCCCTGGCCTAACCTCTTCCCCTAGTCTAACTGTTTTTGCCTGGCCTAACCTTTTCCCCTAGCCTAACCTTTCCCCAGTTTAACGTTTTTGCGTAGCCTAACCTTTTACCTTGGCTTAACCTTTTCCCCTAGACTAACCTTTTCCCCTGGCGTAACCTTTTCCCCTAGCCTTACATTTGTCCTAGCCTAACGTTTTTACCAACCTAACCTTTTCACCTGGCCTAACCTTTTCCCTTAGCCTACCGTCTTCCTCTGGCCTAACACTTTCCATAGCCAAATGTTTTTTCATAGAATAACCTTTTCCCTTCGCCTATCCTTTTCCCTGAAATAACCGTTTCCCCTAGCCTAATCTTTTCCCCAGATGTAAACGTTTCCCCTGGCCTAACCTTTTCTCCTGGTCCAAGCTTTTTCTCGGCCTTACCTTTCCCCAGGCCTAACGTTTTCCCCGGGACTAAATTTTCCCCCGGCCTAACATTTTACATTAGTCAAACCTTTTCCCCTACCCCAACATTTTCCCCTTGTCCAATATTTTCCTCTAAACAGACGTTTCCCTCAGCCTAACCTTTTCCCCAACCTAAGCTTTTCCCCTTGTCTAACCTTTTCCCATAGCTTACCCTTTTCCCCTAGCCTAACCTTTTTCCTTGGCTTATCCATTTCCCTGACCTAACCTATTCCCCTGACCTAACCATTTCACCTAGCCTAACCTTTTCCTTTGGACTAACCTTCTCCTCTAATCTAACCTTTTCCCATGGCCTAATGTTTTCCCAAAGCCTAAACTGACCCCTATCCTATCCTTTCCCCTAGCCTAACGTTTTTACCTAGAATAACCTTTTAACTTGGCCTATCTTTTTCCCTGAGCTAACCTTTTCCCCTGGCCTGTTTCCCCCGTCTGACCTTTTCCCCATGCCTAAACTTTCCCCCTGCCTAATCCTTTCCCCTAGCCTTAACGTTTCACCTAGCCTAACGTTTTCCCTAGCCTAACCTTTCCCCTAACCTACTCTTTCCCCTAGCCTAACCTTTTCCCCTAGCCTAACTTTTTCTGCTAACCTAAACTTCACTCTGGCCTAAACTTTTCCCCTAGCCTTAACTTTTCCCCAAGCCTAACCTAACCTAAGCTACCCTCTTCCCCTGGCCTAACTTCTTCCAAGGCCTCACCTTTTTATATAGCCTAACCTGACCCTAGCCTAACCTTTAGCCTAGCCTAAACTTTTCCCCTAGCCTAACCTTTTCCCTTGGCTTATTCTTTTCCAGACCTAACCTTTTCCCATGGCCTAACCTTTTCCCTGGCCTTACCTTTTCCCCGGTCTAACTTTTTCCCTTAGTCTAAACATTTCCCCTAGCCTAACCTTTCCCCTAGCCTAACATTTTCCCCTAGCCTAGCCTTTTCCCCTAGACTAACTTTTTCCCTCTCCTAACCTTTTCCCCTACCCCGACATTCTCCCCACCCTAAAACTTTCCCCTAACCTCACATTTCCCCTAGCCTAATATTTCCCCTAGCCTAACATTTTTCCCTTGCCTAAGCTTTTTCCCTAGGTTATCAATTTCCCACATTCTAACGATTTTCCACATTCTGAACTATTCCCTAGCCTAACCTTTCCCCTCGCCTAAACTTTGACCTATCCTAACCTATTCCTGTAGCTTAACCTTTCCCTGTCACCTAACCTTTCCCCCTCACCTAACCTTTCCCTTCGCCTAAACTTTCGCCCTCACCTAACCTTTTGTCCCTAACCTAACATTTTCCCTGATGTAACATTTTCCCCCTACCATAACGTCTTCCCCTGCCCTAACCTTTTCCGCTGGCTCAAGCTATTCCCCGGCTTAATCTTTTCCCCTAGCCTAACGTTTTCCCCTAGCCTAAAGTTTTCCCCTAGCCTAATATCTCCCTGGCCTAACCTTTACACCTAGCCTAACCTTTCCCCTAGTGTAACCTTTTCCCCTAGCCTATTTACCATAGCCTAACCTTTCCCCTGACTTAACCATTTCCCCTAGCCTAAAAATTTCCCCTAGCTAACCTTTCCCTTGCAAAATCTTTCCCCTGGCCTAAGCTTTTCCCCTTGATTATCCATTTCCCATAGTCTAACCTTTTCACTGGCCTAACCTTTTATCCTAGCCTAAACATTTCCCAAAGCCTAACCTTTTCCCCTAGCTTAACTTTCTCCCTGGTCTAATCTTTTCCCCTAGTGTAACCTTTTTCCCCTAGTCTAACAATTTCCAGTAGCCTAAACTTTTCCCTGGCACACCTTTTTACCCCAGACCATCCATTTTCCCAGCCTACCCTTTCCCCAGCCTAACTTTTTCTCCTAGCCTAAACTTTTCCCCTAGCCTAACCCTATCCCCTAGTCTAAGCTTTTCCTGAACCTAAACTTTACACCTAGCCTAACCTTTTCCTGAAGGCTTACCTTTCCCCCTAGCCTAACCTTTTCCCGTAGCCTAACTTATTCCCTGACTTAAGCCTCTCCCATGGCCTAGTTTTCCCCTGGCCTATCCCTTTCCCTAGCGCAACATATCCCCTAATCCAAACTTTGCATCTTGCCTAACCAATCCATTCTGGCCTGGGCCCGAGGCCTTTGCGGTCCAGGTTGAGCCCAACTGCCTTTGCCTTGTTGGTTGGACCCCTCCCTGCCTTTGACTTCCTGACCTGGCCCTGAAGCCTTCGTGTTCCAGGTTTCACTCCCCCCCCCAGCCTTTGCCTTCCTGGCCTGGCCCCAAAGCCTTCGTGTTCCCACTTTGGCCCCCCAGCCTTTGCCTTTCCGACCTAGTCCCGAAGCCTTCTCGTTCTGGGTTTGGTCCCTCCCCTTTTGCCTTCTAAGCCTGGTCCCGAATGTGTCTCCTGCCAACTTGGACCCCCCCCCCGCCTTTTCCTGGTCCCGAACCCTTCTCGTTCCAGGTTTGCCCCCGCCCCCGCCTTTGCCTTCTAGGTTGGACACACCTGCCGTTTGTTTCCAGGCCTGGCCCCGAACCCTTCTCATTCCAGGTTGGGTGCCCCCGCCTTTGCCTTCCAGGCTGGTCCCGAATGCTTCTCCTTCCAAGTTGGACCCCCCACCTTTGCCTTCCAAGCCTGCTCCTGAACATTTCTACTTCCAGGTTGAACGCCCCCACCCCCGACTTTGCCTTCCTGGCCTGGCTCTGAAGCATTTGCGTTCTGGGTTTGCCCACCCCTCAAGCATATGCCTTCCCAGCCTGGCCCCGAAGCCTTCGTGTTCCAGGTTGGGCCATCCTGCAATTGCCTTCCAGGCCTGGCCCCGAGCCCTTGTCATTACAGGTTGGGTCCCCCCTCCTTTGCCTTCCAGGCCAGGTCCCGAACCCTTCTCGTATCAAGTTGGGCCCTCCTCCCTTTGTCTTCCAGGTTTGGCCCACCGTTTTTGCTTTCCTGGTTTGGCCCCAAGCCCTTCTCATTCCAGGTTTGCGTCCCCTCCCCTCCCCCGCCCCCCCGGCTTTTGCCTTCCCGGCCTGGCCCTCTGCCTTTGACTTTCTGACCTGCCCCCGATCCCTAATTGTTCAAGGTTGGGCCTCCCCGCCTTTGCCTTTCCAGCCTGGGCCCAAATGCTTCTAGTTCCAGGTTGGGCCCCCCATCCTTTGCCTTGCAGGTTGGGCCACGCTGCCTTTGCTTTCGACATTGGGCCCCACCCCCCTACCTTGGCCTTCCAGGCCTGGCCCTGAGCTCTTCTCGTTCCAGGTTGGGTCCCTGCGCCTTTGAGTTCCCGGCCTGGCCCTCCTGCCTTTGCCTTCCAGGCCTGGCCCCTAACCCTTCTCGTTCCAGGTTGGGCCCCCACACCTTTGCCTTCCAGACCTGTCCCTGAGCACTTCTCTTTCCAGGTTTGGCCCCCCAACCTTTGCCTTCCAGGCCTAGATCCGAACCCTTCTCGTTCCAGGATTGCCCCCACCCCTCCACCCACCGCTTGTGCCTTCCCAGCTGGGCCCCCACCTTTGCCTTCCAGGCCTGACCCCAAACTCTTCTCGTTCCAGGTTGGGCCCCCCTGACTTTGCTTTCCTGGCCTGGGCCCTAACCTTTCTCATTCAGGGTTGGGCCCCCACCATCTTTGCTTTGCTGGTGGGCCACCCCGCCTTTGCTCTCCAGACCTGGCCCCAGACCCTTCTTGTTCCAGGTTGGGCCCCACCTCCTTTGAGTTCCCGGCCTGGACCCCCGCCTTTGCCTTCCAGACCTGGCCCCTAACCCTTCTCATTCATTCATTCAATAGTATTTATTGAGCGCTTACTATGTGCAGAGCACTGTACTAAGTGCTTGGGATGAACAAGTCGGCAACAGATAGAGACAGTCCCTGCCGTTTGACGGGCTTACAGTCTAATCGGGGGAGACGGACAGACGAGAACAATGGCAATAAACAGCGTTCTCGTTACAGTTCGCTCCCCCCACCTCCCACCATTGCCTTCCGGGCCTGGCTCCAAAGCCGTCGTGTTCCAGGTTTGGCTTCTCTGCCTTTGCCTTCCAGGCCTGGGCCCTAACCTTTTTTATTCCAGTTTTGCCTTGCAGGTTGGGCTCTGACCCCTATTGGTTCCAGTTTGGGCCCCCTAGAGTTTGCCTTGCAGGTTTGGCCCTGAAACCTTTTGGTTTCAGTTTGGGCCAGGCAGCCTTTGCCTTGAATGGTTGGCCCTGAACGCTTTTGGTTCCACTTTGGCCCCACAGCCTTTTCCCTGCAAATTTATCCCACAGTCTTTTGTGTTGCAGGTTTGGCCCCGAACTATTTTGTGTTGCAGGTTTGGCCCCGAACTATTTTCATTAAGGTTTGGGCCCCGCAGCCCAAACTTGCAGGTTTGGCCTCAAACCCTTTTTGTTCCCTTTTAGGCCCTGCAGCCTTTGCCTTGCTGGTTTGGCCTCAAACACTTTTTGTACTAGTTTGGCCTCCCAGAGTTTGTCATGCAGGTTTGGCCCCAAACCCTTGTAGTTTCAGTTTGGGCCCTGCAGCCATTGCCTTGCAGGTTTACCCCTTCCTCACCCCCCAGCTTTTGCTTTGCAGGTTTGTCCCTGAACTCTTTTGGTTCCAGTTTTGGCCAGGCAGCCTTTGCCTTGCATGGATGGCCCTGGATACTCTTGGTTCCACTTTGGGCTCCGCAGCTTTGAACCTTTTTCCTTCCAATTTTGTCCCCCAGACTTTGCCTTGCAGGTTGGGCCCCGAACCCTTCTCATTCCAATTTGGGCCCCTAGAGTTTGTCTTGCAGGATTGTCTCCAAATCCTTTCTGTTCAGGTTTGAGCCCCACAGCCTTTGCCTTAGAGGATTGGCCCTGAACCCATTTGGATCCAGTTTAGCCCCCACAGAATTTGCCTTGCAGGTTTGGCCCAGAACCCTTTTGGTTCCAGTTTGGGCCCTACATCCTTTGCCTTACAGGTTTGGTCTCCAACCCCTTTTATTCCAGTTTGGCCCTTCCAGAGATTGCATTGCAGGTTTGGCCCCAAATGCTTTTGGTTCCAGTTTGGGTCCCCCAACCTTTGCTTTGCAAGTCTGGCCCCAAACCCTATTGTTTCCAGTTTGGCCCCCCACAGAGTTTGCCTTGCGATTTGGAGCCCAAACCCTTTTCCTTTCAGTTTGGGTCCTGCAGCCTTTGCCTGGGAGGTTTGACCCTGCACCCGTTTAGTTCCGGCCTGGCTCCCCCAGTTTTGTCTTGCAGGTTTGGCCCCAAATATTTTCGTTCCATTTTGGGCCCTCAGAATTTGCCTTGCAGGTTTGACCCGAACCGTTTTTGTTCCAGTTTGGGCACTGCAGCCTTTGACTTGCAGCTTGGGCCTGAACGCTTCCTTTTCCAGTTAGGGGCCCCTCATCCTTTGTCCTCCAGGTTTCACCCAGAATCATTTCCATTTGGGTGTGGGCCCCGCAGACATAGCCTTGTAGTTTGGGCCCCAAATGCTTTTGGTTCCCATTTGAGCCCCACAGACTTGCCTTGCAGGTTTTGCCCCAAGCCCTTTTAGTTCCAGTTTGTGCCCCCTAGAGTTTGCCTAGCACGTTTGGCCCCCAAAACGTTTCTTTCAGGTTTGGGCACCTCAGCCTTTGCCTTGCCGGTTGGGCTCTGAACCCTTCTCATTCCAGTTTGGGTCAGGCAGTCTTTGCCTTGCAGGTTTGGCCCCGAAACCTTTTGGTTCCAGTTTCGGCCCCGCAGCCTTTGCCTTGCAGGTTTGGCCCCAAACCTTTCTTGTTCGAGTTTGCATCCCACAGATATTGCCTTGCAGGTTTTGCCCTGAACCCCTTTGGCTCCAGTTTAGGCCCCCTAGAGTTTGCCTTGCTGGTTTGGCCCCGGACCCTTTTCGTTCAGGTTTGGGCTCTGCAGGCTTTGCCTTGCAGGTTGGGCCCAAACGCTTTTCATTCCAGTTTGGGTCCCGCAGCCTTTGCCTTGCGGGACAAGGGTTCGGGGCCAAAGCTGCTCGGCAAAGGCTGTGGAGGCAAACCTCCAAGGCAATGGCTGCGTGGCACAAACTGGAACGAAAATGGTTTCAGGGCTGAACCTGCCAGGCAAACTCTGGGGGGGTGCCAAACTGGAAAGAAAAGTGTTGGGGGCCAAACCTGCAAGGCACAGACTGCAGGGTCCAAACCTGAACAAAACGGGTTCAGGACCAAACCTACAAGGCAAACTCTATGGTGCCCAAACTGGAACAAAAAGGGTTGGGGGCCAAACCTGCAAGACAAAGGCTGTGGGGGCTCAAACTGGAACCAAAAGCGTTCCGGGCCAAACCTGCAAGGCTAAGGCTGTGGGGCCCAAACTGAAACAAAATGGGTTCGGGGCCAAACCTGCAAGGCAAAGGCTGGGGGACCCAAACTGGAACCAAAAGCGTTTGGGGCCCAATCTGCAAGGCAAAGGCTGCAGGACCAAAACTGGAACCAACAGTGTTCCGGAACCAACCTGCATGGCAAAGACTGGAACGAAAAGGGTTTGAGGCCAAACCTGCAAGGCAAAAGCTGAGGGGGCCCAAACTGGAAAGCAAATGGTTTGGGGCCAAACTTGCAAGGCCAAGACTTCAGGCCCCAACTGGAATGAAAAAGGTTGTGGGTCAAACCTGCAAGGGAAAAGGGGGTGGGCAAACTGGAAGGCAAAAACTGGGGGACCTAAATTGGAACAAAAAGTGTTCGGGGTAAAGCCCGCAAGGCAAAGGCAAATCTGGAGGACAAAGTCTCCAGAGCCCAAACTAGAACGAAAAGTGTTTGGCACCAAACCTGCAATGCAAAGTCTAGGGGCCCCAACCTGGAATGAAAGGGGTTCTGGGCCCAAACTGCAAGACAAAGGCTCGGGGGGCAAACTTGAAAGGCAAAAGCTGTGGAGAATTAAATTGGAACGAAAAGGATTTGGGGCCAAACCTGCAAGGCAAAGCTGCAGGGTGCAAACTGGAACGAAAAGGGCTCGGGGCCAAACGTGCAATAAAAAGCCTGGTTGACGCAAACTGCAACAAAAAGGGTTTGGGGGACAAACATGCAAGGAAAAGGCTAGGGGTCCCGTAATGGACCGAAAAGGTTTTGAGCCAAACTTGCAAGGTAAAGGCTGGGAGGGCAAAACTGGGACGAAAAGGATTTGGGATGAAACCTGCAAGGCAAAGGCTGCGTGGGCAAAACTAGAACAAAAGAGTTTCAGGGCTAAACCTGCAAGGCAAAGGCTGGGGGAAGGGAGGTTGGGTGGGGGAGGCAGGGGCAAAACTTGAAAGAAAAGCGTTCAGGGTTAGGTCTTCAAGGCAAAGGGACGGGGGAGCAAATTTGGAAGGCAAAGGCTGGAGGTCCCAAAATGGAATGAGAAGGGTTCAGGGCCAGGCCTGGAAGGTAAAAGCAGAGAGCTCAAAACTGAAACGAAAAGGGTTCAGGCCAAACCTGAAAGGTAAGGCTGGGGCACCCAAACTGGAACGAAAAGGGTTTGGGGCCAAATCTGCAAGGCAAAGGCTGGGGGCGAGGGAATCTGGAAGGCAAAGGCCGGGGGGCCCAAAATGGAACCAGAAGGGTTTGGGGCCAGGCCAGGAAGGCAAAGGGTGTAGGGGGGGCAATCTGGAACGAGAAGACTTCAGGCCTACATCGGTAAGGCAAAGGCGGGGGGGGGGGGGGCGGCAATCTGGAACAAGAAGGGTTTGGGGCCAGGCCTGGAAGGCAAAGGCTGGGGTCCAACCTGGAACGCAAATGCTTCGGGGCCAGGCCTGGAAGGCAAAGGTGATGGTGTCAAACATTGAACAAGAATGGTTTGGGGCTAGGCCTGGAAGGCAAAGCCTGGGAGACCCAACCTGGAACAAGAAGGCTTCAGGGCAAGGCCTGGAAGGCAGAGACTGGGGGGCCAAACCTGAATGAGAAGGCTTTTGGGCCAGGCTGGCTAGGCAAAGGCGGGGAGCCAAACCTGGATCGAGAAGGGTTTGGGGCCAGGCCTCAAAGGCAAAGGCGCGGGGGCCCAACCTGGAACGAGAAGAGTTCGGGGCCAGGCCTGGAAGGCAAAGGTGGAGAGGAGTCCAACCTGCAAGGCAAAGGCGGGTGGGCCAAACCTGGAACACAAAGTCCTGGGGGCCAGGCCAGGAAACCATAGTTTAGGCAAAATGTAAAGTTTAGGTTAGGGCATATGATAGGCTAGGGAAAGGGATAGGCCAGAGGAAGAAGTTAGGCCAGGGGAAGTGGTTAGGCTGGGGGAATAGGTTAGGGTGGGGGAAAAGATTAGGCTAGGGGAATAGGTTAGGACAGGGGAAAAGTTTAGGTGAGGAGAAAAATTTAGGCTAGGGGAAAAGTTAGTCTGGGGGAAAAGGTTAGGCTATGGAAAATTGTTAGGCTAGGGGAAAAAGTTACACTAGGGGAAAAGGTTAGGCTAGGTGAAAAGATTAGGCCTGGGAGAAAGGCCAATGGAAAAGGTTAGTCTCGGGGAAATGTTTAGGCTAGGGGAGAAGGTTAGGCCAGGGAAAAGGTTAGACTATGGGAAATGGATAAGCAAGGGGAAAAGCTTAGGCTAGGGGAAAGATTAGGCAAGGGAAAGGTTAGGCTAGGGGAAAAGGTTAGGCTAGGGAGAATGTTAGGCCAAGGAGGTTAGGCTAGGAGAAAATGTTAGGCTAGGGGAAAAATTAAGGCTAGAGAAAATATTATGGCAGGGAAAAAGGTTGGGTTAGGGTTAAAGGTTGGGCCGGGGAAAAGCTAAGGGCATGGGAAAAGGTTATGCTCGGAGAAAGGTTTAGGCCATGGGAAGGAAGGGTTAGGCTAAGGGAAAAGTTTAGCCTAGGGGAAAAGGTTAGGCGAGGGGAAAGGTTAGGCTACAAGATAAATTTAGGCAAGATGTCAAGTTTAAGTTAGGGGAAAAGACTAGGCTAAGGGAAAATGTTCGGCCATGGGAAAAGGATAGGTCTTTGGAAAAGGTTAGGCTAGGGGAAAAGGTTAGGCAAAGGGAAAGGTTTGGCTAGGAAAAGGTTAGGCTAGGCAAAAATGTTAGGCTAGGGGAAAAGGTTAGGCCAGGGGAAAAGGTTAGGTCAGTAGTATAGGTTATGCCAAGGGAAAAGGTTAGGCTAGGGTAAAACTTTAGGTTAGGGGAAATTAATAGCCTAGGGTAAAAGGTTATGCATGGTGAAAATTTTAGGTTAGGGGAAAAGGTTAGGCCAGGGAAAAGGTTACACCAGGGAAAAGGTTAGACTATGGGAAATGGATAAGCTAGAGGAAAAGGTCAGGCCAGGGAAAGATTAGTCAAGGGAAAAGTTAGGCTAAAGGGAAAAGTTTAGCCTGGGGAAAAGCTTAGGCTAGGGGAAAACGTTAGGTCAGGGAAAAGGTTAGGCTAAGAGAAAAGGTTAGACCAGGGGAAAAGGATAAGCCAGGGGAAAAGGTTAGGCTAGGTGAAAAGGTTAGACAAGTGAGAAGGTTAGGCCAGGGAAAAGGTTAGGGTAGGGAAAAACTTTAGGCTAGTGGAAAGGTTAGGCTGGGAAAAAGGTTAGGCTAGGGGAAAATGTTAGGCTAGGGGAAATGTGAGGTTAGAGGAAAATTTTAGGCTAGGGGAAAATGTTGGGGTAGGGGAAAAGGTTAGGCGAGGGAAAAAGTTAGCCTAGGGGAAAGGTTAGGCTAGGGGAAAGGTTTAGGCTAGGAGAAAAGATTAGACCAGGGGAAAAGATAAGGCCACGGAGAAGGTTAGGCTGGGGAGAAGGTTAGGTCAGGGAAAGGATAGGCCAAGGGAAAAGGTTAGGCTAGGGCAAAAGTTTAGGCTAGGATAAAGGTTAGGCTAGGGTCAGGTTAGGCTATGTGAAAAGTTGAGGCCGGGGAAGACGTTAGGCCAGGGGAAGAGGTTAGCTTAGGGGAAGACGTTAGCCTAGGGGAATACGTTAGGCTAGGGGAGTAAGTTAGCCCAGGGGAAAATGTTAGGCAAGGGGAAAAGTTTAGGCTAGGGCAAATGTTTAGGCCAGAGTAAAGTTTAGGTTAGCAGGAAAAAAGACGAGGTGAAGAGGGTATGCTAGGGGAAAGAGTAGTCTAGGGAAAAGGTATAGGCTAGAGGAAAATGTTAGGCTAGGTAAAACGTTTTGGCGAGGTGAAAAGGTTAGGCCAGGGGAAAAGGTTAGGTGAGGGAAAAGGATAGGCCAAGGGCAAATACTGGGCTAAGGGAAAAGGTTAGGCTAGGATAAAGGTTAAGCTAGGGGTCAGGTTAGGCTATGGGAAAAGGTTAGTCCAGGGGAAAATGTTAGGCGAGAGGAAAAAGTTAGGCTAGTGGAAAAGTCAAGACTAGGGGAAAAGGTTAGGCAGGGCGAAAAGGTTAGGCCAGGGGAAAAGGTTTAGCTCAGGGAAAAGGATAGGGCCAGTTGAAAGGTTATTCTAGGCAAAAACTTAGGCTAGGGGAAAGGTTAGGCCAGAGGAAAAGGTTAGGCTAGGCAAAAACGTTAGGCTGCAGAAAGGTTAGGCTAGAGGAAAAGGTTAAGCCAGGCAAAAAATTTAGGCTAGGGGAAAAGATTAGGCAAGGGAAAATTTAAGCCAGGGGAAAAGGGTAGTTCAGGGGAAATGTTTAGGCACGGGGAAAAGGTTAGACTAGGGGTAAAGGTTAAGCCAGCGGAAAAGGTAAGGCTAGGGGAAAGGTTAGGTTAGGGGAAAGAATAGGCTAGGAAAAACGTTAGGCCGGGGAAAAGGTTAGGCCAGGGAGTAGGTTAGGCCAGCAGAAAAGGTTAGGTCAGTGGAAAGGATAGGCCAAGGGAAAAGTTTAGGCTAGGGGAAAAGGTTAGACTAGGATAAAGGTTAGACTAGAGGTCAGGTTATTCTATAAAGGCTAGGATAAAGGTTAGGTTAGGGGAAGAGTTAAGCTAGGGGAAAAGGTTAGGAGAGGGGAAAGATTAGGCTAGGGAAAAAGGTGAGGCGAGGGGAAAAGGTCAGGCTAGGGGAAAAAGTTAGACTTGGGGAAACGTTAGGTTAGGGGAAAATATTAGGCTAGGGGAGAATGTTGATGTAGGGGAAAAGGTTAGTTAGGAGAATAGTTTAGGCTAGGGGAAAACGTTAGGCTAGGGAAAAGGTTTAGGTTGGGGACAAGGTTAGATGAGGAGAAAAGGTTAGGCCTGGGAGAAGGTTAGGCCAGCAGGAAAAGGTTAGTTCAGTGGAAAGGATAGGCCAAAGGAAAAGGTTAAGCCAGGGGAAAAGGTTAGGCTAGGATAAAGATTAGGTTAAGGGTCAGGTTATTCTAGGGGAAAAGGTTAGGCTAGGGGAAAAGGTCAGTCGAGGGTAAAGGTAAAGCTAGGGAATAACGTTAGGCTAGGTGAAAGGTTTATGCGAGGGGAAAACAGGCTAGGGGAAACGGTTAGGCCAGGGAGAAGTTTAGGCTAGGGGAAAAGGTTAGGCCAGATGAAAAGGTTAGGTCAGGGAAACAGAGAGCCCAAGGGAAAAGGTTAGGCAAGGGCAAAAAGTTAGGTGAGGGTAAAAGGTTAGGCGAGGGGGACAGTTAAGGCTGGGGGAAAAGGTTAGGCCAAGGGCAAAGGTTAGTCTAGTGGAAAAAGTGAAGCCAAGGGAAAAGGTTAGGCTAGGAGAAAACGTTAGGCTAGGGGAAAATGTTAAGCCAAGGGAAAAGGATAGGTTAGGGGAAAATGTTAGGCCAGGGGAAAAGGTTAGTCTAGGGTAAAATGATAATCCAAGGGAAAAGGTTAGGCTAGTCGAAAATGTTAAGCTGGGGAAAAGGTCAGGCCAGGGGAAAAGGTTATTAAGTAGGGGAAAAGGTTAGGATAGGCAAAACCTTAGGCTAGGGGAAAGATTAAGCTGGGGTAAAGGTTAGGCCAAGAGAAAAGGTTAGGCTAGGCAAAAACGTTAGGCTGGGTAAAGGTTAGGCTAGTGGAAAAGTTTAGGCCACACAAAAAAGGTAGGGTGGGGAAATGATTAGGCAAGGGAAAATTTACGCCAGGGGAAAAAGTTAGGCTAGGGTTAATGATTAGGCCACAGGAGAAACTAAGGCTAGGGGAAAAGATTAGGTTAGGGGAAAAAATAGGCTAGGAAAAACGTTAGTCTAGGGGAAAAGGTTAGGCCAGGGAGAAGGTTAGGCCAGCGGAAAAGTTGAGGTCAGTTGAAAGGATAGGCCAAGGGAAAAGTTTAGGCTAGGGGAAAAGGTTAGGCTAGGATAAAGGTTAGGCTAGAGGTCAGATTATTCTATGGGAAAAGGTTAGGCCGGGGGGAAAGTTTAGGCTAAGGGAAGAGTTAAGCTAGGGGAAAAGGTTAGTCGAGGAGAAAGGTTGGCTAGGAAAAAAGGTTAGGTGAGGGAAAAAGGTCAGGTGAGGGAAAAAGGTCAGGCTAGGGGAAAAGTTTAGTCTAAGGGAAAGATTAGGCTATGTTCCCATAACCATTAGGTTAGGGGAAAATATTAGACTAAGGGAGAATGTTGGTGGAGGGGAAATGGTTAGGACAGGGAAAAGGTTGGGCTAGGGGAAAGTTTTAGTCAAGGGGAAAAGATTAGACTTAGGGAAAAAGGTTAGGCCAGGGAGAAGTTTAGGCCAGGAAAAAAGGTTAGGCTAGGGGTCAGGTTAGGCCATGGGAAAAGGTGAGGCCAGGGGAAGAAGTTAGACCAGGGGAAGTGGTTAGGCTGGGGGAATAGGTTAGGCTAGGGGAAAAGGTTAGGCTAGGGGAATAGGTTAGGACAGGGGAAAAGTTTAGGCGAGGAGAAAAATTTAGGCTAGGGGAAAAGTTAAGCCTAGGCAAAAAGTTAAGGCTTGGGTGAAGTTTAGGCTAGCCGAAAAAGTTAGGCGAGGCGAAGATCTTAGGCTAGGGGAAAGAGTAGCATAGGGAAAAGGTTAAGCTAGGGAATAACCTTTGACTAGGTGAAAAGTTTAGGCGAGGGGAAAACGTTTGGCAAGAGGAAAATGGTAGGCTAGAGGCAAAGGTTAGGCTAGGGGAAAACGTTAGGCTAAGGGAAAAGGTTAGGCCAGGAGAAAAGGTTAGACGAGGAGAAAAGGTTAGGCAACTGGAAAAGCTTAGGTCATGGAAAAGGATAGGCCAAGGCAAAGTTTAGTCTAGGCAAAAACATTAGGCTAGGGTAAAGGTTAGGCTAGGGGTCAGGTTAGGCTATGGGAAAAACCTAGGCCAGGAGAAGAGGATAGGCTAGGGGAAAAGGGTATGCTGGAGGAAATGTTTAGGCTAAGGGAAAAGGTTAGGTCAGGGAAAAAGATAGGCCTAAGGACAAGGTTAGACACAAGGTTAGGCTAGGGTAAAAGTTTAAGCCAAGGGAAAAGGTTAGGTAAGCAAAAACATTAGACTGGGGAAAGGTTAGGCTAGGGGCAAAGGTTAGGCCTGGCAAAAATGATAGGGTAGGGGGAAAGGTTAGGCAAGGGAAACCTGGAGTGAGAAAGGTTAGGGGACAGTCCTGGAAGGCAAAGGCGTGGGGGCCCAACCTGGAGGAGAAGGCGGGGGGCCAAACCTGGAAGGCAAAGGCTGGGGGTCCCAACCTGGAACAAGAAGTGTTCAGGAGCAGACCTGGAAGGAAAATGCAGGGGCACCAAATCTGGAATGAGAAGTGTTCGTGGCCAGGCCTGGAAGGCAAAGGTGGGGGTCCCAACATCGAACAAGTAGGGTTTGGGGCCAGGGCTGGGAGGCAAAGGTGGGGCGAGGGTGGTGGTGCTGGGAATGGAAGGTAAAGGCGGGGTCGGGGGGACTAGAACGAGAATGGTTTGGGGCCAGGCTTGAAAGGCAAAGGTTCGGGGGCCCAACCTGGAAGGCAAAGGCAGGGGGGCCCAACCTCGAACGAGAAGGGTTCGGGGCCAGGCCTGTAAGGAAAAGGTGGGGGTCCAAAAGGGAAAAGATAGGTGTGGGGGCCAAACCTAGAACGAGAAGGGTTTGGGACCTGGCCTGGAAGGCAAAGGCAGCGGGATCCAATCTCAGGGCAAAGGCCGGGGGGCCCAACCTGGAACGAGAAGCGTTGGGACCAGGCCTGGAAGGCAAAAGTCGGGGGAATAAACCGGGAAGGAGAAGGGATCGGTGCCAGGGCTGGGAGGCAAAGGCAGGCTCGGGGGGGGCGGCAAACCTGGAACGAGAAGGGTTCGGAGCCAGGTCGGGAAGGCAAAGGCAGGGGCCAGGCTGGGAAGTCAAAGGCAGAGGTGCCCAAGCTGGAACAAGAGGCTTCTGCTGACAGGAGCTGCGTTGGAAAATATCAGTTTTATAAAGTCAAACAGGCCCTGACTCTGCAGCAAACAAGCCATGAACATCAGGAAAAGTCCTTTGGCATCAGGTTCATGGGGCAGGCGACCAGGTGATGATGCCAAAGACTCTTCCCGTGAATTAATCAGTGATGAGCTCCACTCAGGGAGTACAACAGACAAACAATTACCCCAGGCTTTAACCACTTGATCAATCAAATCGATGGAATTTATTGGGTGCATACTGTGTGCAGAGCAGTGGACTAAGAGCTTGCGAGAGGACAATAGAACAGAGTCGGTAGACATGTTCCCTGCCCACAATGAGTTTACAGTTTAGAGAGATGGTCTATAGTCAATCAACAGTACTTATCGAGTGCTTACTGTGTGCTGAGCACTGGACTGAACTCATGGAAGAGAACAATACAACAGAGTCGGTAGACATGTTCCCTGCCCACAGTGAGCTTACCCAGATGTTTGTAGGAGAAAAGAGGATGGGCGCTTACAGTTTAGAGAGATGGTCTAGAGTCAATCAAGAGTACTTATTGAGTGCTTAATGTGTGCTGAGCACTGGACTGAGCACATGTGAGAGAACAATAGAACAGAGTCGGTAGACATGTTCCCTGCCCACAGTGAGTTTACCCAGATGTTTGTAGCAGAAAAGAGGATGAGTCATGACTTGGAAGTTCTCTTCAGTGAGGAGTAAGCCTCTCATTCCACCTTTCTGAATGCTCCTTTTGTTCCAGTGGTATTTGTTAAGCCCCTTATTATATGCCAGGCGCTGTTTTAAGTGCTGGGGCAGATATGAGCTGATCAGGTTGGACAAAGTCCATGTCCCACATGGGGCTCACAGTCTTAATCCCTATTTTAAGCTCGTTGAGGGCAGGGAATACAGGACTGGATTAACCAGTATCTACCCCTGAATTTAGTTCTGTAGTTGTAATGGTATTTGTTAAGTACTTACCATGTACCATGCACTGTTTTAAGCGTGGAAGTCGATACAAGCTAATGAGGTTGTAAACAGTCCATGTCCTTTGTGGGGCTGACAGTCTTTACCCCCATTTTACAAATGAGGTGACTGAGGTAGAGGGAAGTGAAGTGACTTGCTCAAGGACACACAACAGACAAGTGGCAGAGCTGGAATTGGAAGCCAGGTCCTTCTGACCCCCGGGCCCAGAATGTCTCCATTAGGCAACACTGCTTAGCATTTAAATGCCATTATAATAACAATAATGACACGGCTTCAGCTACTACGTCAATACGAATGACTCCCAAATCCATCTCTCCAACCATCTGCCGCGTGAGAGTGGGAAAAGCTTGTTCATTCCGAACAGTATCATTAAGTCATCAATTATGCTTCCATTTTATTATTTCCCCTCACTAGAATTTATATTAATGTTTGTCTCCCCATCTAGACTGTAAGCTCGTTGTGAGTGGAGAACCTGTCTTCCAATGAAGATGTAGTGAACTCCCCCAAGTGCTTTGTACAGTGCTCTGCACACAATAAGTGCCGGATACCATTGATTGATTGTGAGTTTATTGTGATTTTATAACAATTATAACACTTTCACAAATATTTGGATAGACTCTCTGCAGCATCCAGAAATACCAGCATCCAAAAAAGTGACTATAATAGGGATATTTCGCCATTCAAAATTGAAAAAAAAAAAATCTGAAGTCATGCTATTAGCTCCACATGGGACAGGGCCTGTGTCCAACTTGATTTGCTCATTTCTATCCTACCTCCTGGTACAGTGCCTGGCACAATGATAAGGCACATTAACTAATGCCTTTATTATTAATAATGAAAGTAATAATAATAATGAAATGGTAATTCAATACCTCTTCCTCCTTCTTTTTATACTGTGAGTTCCATGTGGGACAAGGACTGAGCCTGACCTGATAATCTTAAATCTACCCAGGGCTAGGTACAGTGCTGGCACATAGTGGGCATTTAACAAATGCCACCAAAATAATCATTATGCAGGTGGGGATGGGAGCCAGTTGGTTTCTCAACATATTTTTGTCTTCTCTCTCCTTCCCCTGCCTTATTAACTAGAGGAATGTGGTTCGGCTCCACAGACTGGACCTGGCCAAAGAGGCCACATGGGGGATTAACCAATAGGGTTTATTTTTCTACAGAAACGTTCTGGACACGTCATCCCCGTCCTCAAAAATCTTCAGTGCTATCCATCTCCGTATCAAACAAAAACTCCTCACTACTGACTTTAGAGCTCTCCAACACCTTGACCCCTCCTACCTCACCTCCCTTCTCTCCTTCTACATCCCAGACCACACACTCCGCTCCTCTGGTGCTAAGCTTCTCAATGTCCCTCCATCTCCCCGGTTCGCCGCCGATCCCCTGGCCCACATCCTACCTCCCACACGGAACGCTTCAATATGACTGACTGATTCACTTGATTGATTTGGGCCTCCCTCCTCAAAACTGCCAATCGCTCTTCCTCCCTTCAAAGCCCTACTGAAGGTGCACCTAATCCAAGAGGCCTTCCCAGACTAAGCCCCACTTTTCCTCAGCTCCCACTCCCTTCTGTGTCACCATGACTGGCACAACTTTGCTCTTCCCCCTGCCCTGCCCCACAGCCCTTATGTATATATCGATAATTTTATTTATATATAGATATCTATTGATTCATTAGATTGATTCACTAGACTGACTGGGTTGTGGAACCTGGGACAACCTCATTCATTCATTCAATAGTATTTATTGAGCGCTTACTATGTGCAGAGCACTGTACTAAGCGCTTGGGATGAACAAGTCGGCAACAGATAGAGACAGTCCCTGCCGTTTGACGGGCTTACAGTCTAATCGGGGGAGACGGACAGACAAGAACAATGGCACTAAACAGCGTCAAGGGGAAGAACATCTCGTAAAAACAATGGCAACTAAATAGAATCAAGGCGATGTACAATTCATTAACAAAATAAATAGGGTAACGAAAATATATACAGTTGAGCGGACAAGTACAGTGCTGTGGGGATGGGAAGGGAGAGGTGGAGGAGCAGAGGGAAAAGGGGAAAATGAGGCTTTAGCTGCGGAGAGGTAAAGGGGGGATGGCAGAGGGAGTAGAGGGGGAAGAGGAGCTCAGTCTGGGAAGGCCTCTTGGAGGAGGTGATTTTTAAGTAGGGTTTTGAAGAGGGAAAGAGAATCAGTTTGGCGGAGGTGAGGAGGGAGGGCGTTCCAGGACCGCGGGAGGACGTGACCCAGGGGTCGAAGGAGGGATAGGCAAGACCGAGGGACGGTGAGGAGGTGGGCGGCAGAGGAGCGGAGCGTGCGGGGTGGGCGGTAGAAAGAGAGAAGGGAGGAGAGGTAGGAAGGGGCAAGGTGATGGAGAGCCTTGAAGCCTAGAGTGAGGAGTTTTTGTTTGGAGCGGAGGTCGATAGGCAACCACTGGAGTTGTTTAAGAAGGGGAGTGACATGCCCAGATCGTTTCTGCAGGAAGATGAGCCGGGCAGCGGAGTGAATAGACCGGAGCGGGGCGAGAGAGGAGGAAGGGAGGTCAGAGAGAAGGCTGACACAGTAGTCTAGCCGGGATATAACGAGAGCCCGTAATAGTAAGGTAGCCGTTTGGGTGGAGAGGAAAGGGCGGATCTTGGCGATATTGTAGAGGTGAAACCGGCAGGTCTTGGTAACGGATAGGATGTGTGGGGTGAACGAGAGGGACGAGTCAAGGATGACACCGAGATTGCGGGCCTGCGGGACGGGAAGGATGGTCGTGCCATCCACGGTGATAGAGAAGTCTGGGAGAGGACCAGGTTTGGGAGGGAAGATGAGGAGCTCAGTCTTGCTCATGTTGAGTTTTAGGTGGCGGGCCGACATCCAGGTGGAGACGTCCCGGAGGCAGGAGGAGATGCGAGCCTGAAGGGAGGGGGAGAGGACAGGGGCGGAGATGTAGATCTGCGTGTCATCTGCGTAGAGATGGTAGTCAAAGCCGTGAGAGCGGATGAGTTCACCGAGGGAGTGAGTGTAAATGGAGAACAGAAGAGGGCCAAGAACTGACCCTTGAGGAACTCCAACAGTTAAAGGATGGGAGGGGGAGGAGGCTCCAGCGAAGGAGACCGAGAATGATCGGCCAGAGAGGTAAGAGGAGAACCAGGAGAGGACAGAGTCCGTGAAGCCAAGGTGAGATAAGGTATGGAGGAGGAGGGGATGGTCGACAGTGTCAAAGGCAGCAGAGAGGTCAAGGAGGATCAGAATGGAGTAGGAGCCATTGGATTTGGCAAGAAGGAGGTCATGGGTGACCTTAGAGAGAGCAGTCTCGGTAGAGTGGAGGGGACGGAAGCCAGATTGGAGGGGGGTCTAGGAGAGAATGGGAGTTAAGGAATTCTAGGCATCGATTGTAGACGACTTGTTCTAGGATTTTGGAAAGGAAGGGTAGTAGGGAGATAGGACGATAACTGGAGGGGGAAGTGGGGTCAAGAGCGGGTTTTTTTAGGATTGGGGAGACGTGGGCATGTTTGAAGGCAGAGGGGAAGGAGCCCTTGGAGATTGAGTGGTTAAAAATAGAAGTTAAGGAAGGGAGGAGGGCAGGGGCGATGGTTTTAAGAAGGTGAGAGGGAATGGGGTCCGAGGCGCAGGTGGAGGGGGTGGCACTTGCGAGGAGGGAGGAGATCTCCTCTGAGGATACTGCAGGGAAGGATGGGAAAGTAGGGGACGGGGTTGGTGGGGGGAGGGGAGAGGCGGAGGGGTGACTTTGGGGAGCTCAGACCTGATCGTGTTGATTTTCGTGAGGAAATAGGTGGCCAGATCATTGGGGGTGAGAGATGGGGGAGGGGGAGGAACAGGGGGCCTAAGGAGAGAGTTAAAGGTCCGGAACAATCGGCGGGGGTGACGGGCATGGGTGTCGATGAGGGAGGAGAAGAAGCTTTGCCTGGCGGAGGAGAGGGTAGAGGTAAGGCAGGAAAGGATAAATTTGAAGTGTGTGAGGTCGGCTTGGTGCTTGGACTTTCGCCAGCAGCGCTCAGCAGCTCGAGCATAGGAGCGTAGGAGGCGGACGGAGGAGGTGATCCAGGGCTGTGGGTTAGTGGAGCGAGAGCGGCGGAGGGAAAGGGGGGCGAGAGAGTCGAGATGAGTAGAGAGGGTGGAGTTGAGAGCGGAGACCCGCTCGTCGAGAGTGGGAAGAGAGGACAGGGCGGCAAGGTGAGGAGAGATGCTATTGGAAAGACGGATGGGATCGAGAGAGCGGAGGTCTCTGTGGGGCAGTAGCGAAGATTTGCAGGGGGAGGGAGTGTGAGAGATGAGGCAGGTGAGAAGGTTATGGTCAGAGAGAGGGATTTCAGAGTTGGTGAGGGAGGAGATAGTGCAGCGGTAGGAGATGACGAGATCGAGGGTGTGACCGAGTCGGTGAGTGGGCGCGGTATGGTGGAGGAGGAGTGAAAGAAAAAGGTTTGGGACCAAACCTGCCTGGTAGACTCTAGAGGGTTCAAACTGAAACCAAAAGGGTTTGGGCCAAACATACAAGGCAAAGACTGTAGGGCCAAACTGGTACTAACAGTGTTCCAGGCCAAACCTGCAAGGCAAAGGCTGAGGAACCCACACTTAAACGAAAAGGGTTCATGGATAAACCTGCAAGGCAAACTCTAGAGGGTCCAAATTGGAACAAAAAGGGTTGGGAGCCAAACCTTCAAGGCAAAGGCTGTGGGGCCAAAACCTGAATGAAACGGGTTCAAGACCAAACCTGCAAGGCGAAGACTGGGGGCCCAAACTGGAACTGAAAGGGTTCAGCGCCAAACCTGCAAGGCAAAACCTAGGGGGCCCAAACTGGAATCAAAGGGTTCAGCGCCAAAGCTACAAGAAAAGGCTGCTGGTCCCAGAGTGGAACCATAAGGGTTTGGGGCCAAAGCTGCAAGGCAACGGATGGGGGGGCAAACTTGCAAGGCAAACTCTTAGGGGGCCCAAAAAACTATAGCCAAAAGAGTTCGGGGCGAAACCTGCAAGGCAAAGCCTGTGGGACCCAAACTGGAAGCAAAAGCATTCCGGGCCCAACCTGCAAGGCCAAGGCAGCGGGGCCCAAACTGAAATGAAAAGTGATTGCGGCCAAACCTGCAATGCAAAGGCTGTGGGGCCCAAACCTGAACGAAAAGAGTTTGGGGACAAAATTGCAAGGCAAACTTTAGAGGGTCCAAATTGGAACAAAAAGTGTTGGGAGCCAAACCTGCAAGGCAAAGGCTGCGGGGACCAAACCTGAATGAAAACGGTTCAGGGCCAAACCAGCAAGGCAAAGGCTGCAGGGCCCAAACCTGAATGGAAACGGTTCAGGGCCGAACCTGTAAGGCAAAGGCTGGGGGGAGAAACCTGCAAGGCAAAGGCCGCGGGGCCCAGACTGGAACCAAAAGGGTTTCAGGGCCAAACCTGCAAGGCAAAGGCTGCAGGACCCAAACTGGAACCAAGAGCATTTCCGGCCAAACCTGCAAAGCAGGGTCTGTGGGATCCAAACTGGAATGAAAAGGGTTCGGGACCAAACCTGCAAGGCAAAGTCTGCCTGGCCCAAAGTTGAACAAAAGGGGTTAAGGACCCAATCTGCAAGGCAAAGTCTGCGGGATCCAAACTGGAATGCAAAGGGTTCAGGGCCAAACCTGAAAGGTAAAGCCTGTGGGGCCCAAACTGTAACCAAAAGGGTTCGGAGCCAAACATGCAAAGCAAAGGCTACAGGACCCAAACTAGAACCAAAAGCATTCCGGGTCTGAACTGCAGTGCAAGGTCTGTGGGTCCTAAACTGGAACTAAAAGGGTTCAGGGCCAAACCAGCAAGGCAAAGGCTGCGGGGCCCAAAATGGAACCAAAAGGGTTTGGGGCCAAACCTGCAAGTCAGAGGCTGTGGGGCCCAAACTGGAACCAAAAGGGTTTGGGGCCAAACTTGCAAGGTAAAGGTTACGGGGCCCAAAATGGAACTGAAAGGGTTTGGGGCCAAACCTGCAAGACAAAGGCTGCGGGGCTCAAACTGGAACCAAAAGGGTTTGGGGCCAAACCTACAAGGCAAAGGCTATGAGACCCAACCTAAATGAAAAGGGTTCGGGGCCAAATCTGCAAGACAAAGTCCATGGGGCCCAAACTGAAACCAAAAAGGGTTTGGGGCCAAACCTGCAAAGCAAAATATAGGGGACCAAAACTGGAACTAAAATGGTTCATGGCCAAACCTGCAAGCCAAAGGCTGTAGGACCCAAACTGAAACAAAAAGGTTTGGGGATAAACATGAAAGGCAAACTATGGGGGTGGCAAACTGGAACAAAAAGGTTTGGGAGCCAAACCTGCAAGGCAAAGGCTGCAGGGGCCCAAACATGAACGAAAGGGTTCGGGGCTAATCCTGCAAGGCAAACTCTAGGAGTCCCAAACTGGAACCAAAACGGTTCGGGGCCATACCTGCAAGACAAAGGCTGTGGGGCCTAAACTGGAACCAAAAGGGTTCAGGGTCAAACCTGCAAGGCAAAGGCTGCAGGACTCAAACTGGAACCAAGAGCGTTCCGGGCCCAATCTGCAAGGCTAAATCTGTGGGACCCAAACAGGAATGAAAAGGCTTCAGGGCCAAACCCATAAGGCAAAGACTGGAGGGACAAACCTGCAAGGCAAAGGCTGCAGGGCCCAAACTGGAACCAAAAGGGTTCAGGGCCAAACCTGCAAGGTAAAGGCTGCAGGGCCCAAACTGAAAGGAAAAGGGTTCGGGACCAAACATGCAATGCAAAGGTTGCAGGGCTCAAACTGGAACCAAAAGAGTTCGGGGCTTTACCTGCAAGGCAAAGTCTGGGGGTGGGGCGGGGCAAACCTGAACAAAATGGATTCAGGGCCAAACCTGCAAGGCAAAGACTGGGGGCCCAATCTGGAAAGAAATGGGTTCAGGGGCAAACCTGAAAGGCAAAGGGTGCAGGGTCCAAACTGGAACCAAAATGGGTTGGGGCCAAAGCTGCAAGACAAACTCTAGGGTGCTCAAACTGGAACCAAAAGAGTTCAGGGCCAAACCTGCAAGGCAAAGTCTGATGTGGCAAACTTGAAAGGCAAAGGCTACAGGGCCCAAACTGAAACCGAGTTCAGGGCCCAATTTGAAAGGCAAAGGCTGCGGGGCCCAAACCTGAATGAAAATGGTTCAGAGCCAAACCTGCAAGGCAAACTCCAGGAGGCCCAAACTGGAACCAAAAAGGTTCGGGGCCAAACCTGCAAGGCAAAGGCTGCCTGGCCCAAACTGGAGTGACAAGGATTCAGGGCCCAATATGCTCTTCCCCTCTTCCCCTCTTCAAAACCTTACTTAAAACTCACCTCCTCCAAGAGGCCTTCCCAGACTGAGCTCCTCTTCTCCCTCTACTCCCTCTGCCACCCCCCCTTTACCTCTCCGCAGCTAAACCCTCTTTTTCCCCTTTTCCCTCTGCTCCTCCACCTCTCCCTTCCCATCCCCACAGCACTGTACTCGTCCGCTCAACTGTATATATTTCCATTACCCTATTTATTTTGTTAATGAATTGTACATCGCTTTGATTCTATTTAGTTGCCATTGCTTTTACGAGATGTTCTTCCCCTTGACTCTATTCATTGCCATTGTTCTTGTCTGTCCATCTCCCCCGATTAGACTGTAAGCCCGTCAAACGGCAGGGACTGTCTCTATCTGTTGCCGACCTGTTCATCCCAAGCGCTTAGTACAGTGCTCTGCACATAGTAAGCGCTCAATAAATACTATTGAATGAATGAATGAATGAATGAATGAATAGGTAAAGTCTGGGGTACACAAACTGGAACAAAAAGGGTTCAGGGCCAAACATGCCAGGCAATGACTGGGGGCGGAGGGGCAATCCTACAATGCAAAGACTGCATGGCCCAAACTGGAAGCAAAAGGGATCAGGGCCAAACCTGCAAGGCAAGCTCTAGGGGGCTCAACCTGGAACCAAAAGGGTTTGAGGCCAAACCTATAAGGCAAAGGCGGTGGAGCCCAAACTGAACCAAAAGTGTTCGGGGCCAAACCTGCAAGGCAAAGGCTGCAGGGCCCAAACTGGAGCCAAAATTGTTCAGGTCCAAAGTTGCAAGGCAAAGGCTGAGGGGCCCAAACTGGAACCAAAAAAGTTTGGGGCCAAACCTGCAAAGCTATGGCTTGGGGGGCAAACCTGCAAGGCAAAGGCTGAGGGGTCCAAACTAACCAAAAGGATTCGGGGCCAAACCTGCAAGGCAAAGGATGAGGGGGTGAAAACCTGCAAGGCAAACTCTACAGGGTCCAAACTAACCAAAAGGGTTTGGTGCCAATCCTGCATGGCAAGGTCTGTAGGACCCAAACTGGAAACAAAAGCATTCAGGGCCCAACATGCAAGGCAAAAGCTGAGGGGCCCAAACTGGAATGGAAAGGGTTCGGGGCTAAACTTGCAAGGCAAAGCCTGCGGGGCCCAAACTAGAACCAAAGAGGTTCGGGGCCAAACCTGCAAGGCAAAATCTGGGGGACCCAAACTGGAACGATTAAGGTTGGGGCCAAACATGTAAGGCAAAGATTGTGGGGGCAAACCTGCAAGGAAAAGGCTGTGGGGACAAACCTGAAATGCAAACTATGGGGGTGACAAACTGGAACAAAAAGAGTTGGGAGCCAAACCCACAAGGCAAAGGCTGCAGGGGCCCAAATCTGAACAAAAAGGGTTCGGGCCCAAACCTGCAAGGCAAATTCTAGGGTGCCCGAACTGTAACCAAAAGTGTTTGGGGCCAAATGTGCAAGGCAAAGCTGTAGGCCCTAAACTGGAACCAAAAGGGTTAGGGACCAAACCTGCAAGGCAAATGCTGCGGGACCCAAACTGGAAACAAAAGCATCCCGGGCCCAACCTGCAAGGCAAAGTCTGTAGGACGTAAATTGGAACGAAAAAGGTTCGTGGCCAAACTTGCAAGGCAAAGGCTACGGGGCCCAAACCTGAATGAAATAGGTTCAGGGCCAAACCTGCAAGGCAATTACTGTGGTATCCAAACTGGAATGAAAGGCTGCGGGGCCCAAACCTGAACAAAAAACGTTTAGAGCCAAACCTACAAGGCAAATTCTAGGGGCCCCAACTGGGAACAAAAAGGGTTCGGGCCAAACCTGCAAGGCAAACTCTGTGGGGCCAAAACTGCAAGGAAAAGGCTGTGGGGCCCCGACTGTAACCAAAACGGTTCGGGGGCCAAACCTGCATGGCAAAAGCTGTAGGACTCAAACTGGAACAAATGAGTTCCAGGCCCTTCCAGGCCCAACCTGCAAGGCAAAGTCTGCAAGATCCAAACTGGAACCAAAAGGGTTTGGGGCCAAACCTGCAAGGCAAAGGCTGGGGGCAGGAGCAAACTAGTAAGGCAAAGGCTGTAGGTCCTAAATTGGAACCAAAAGGATTCAGGGCCAAATCTGCAAGTTCAAAAGCTGCAGGGCCCAAACCTGAACGAAAAGATTTCAGGGCCAAACCTGCGAAGCAAACTCTGGGGTGCCCAAACTGGAACCAAAAGGGTTAGGGGACAAACCTGCAAGGCAAACCATGGAGGGGGGACAAACTGGTAGCAAACGAGTTCGGGGCCTAACCTGCAATGCAGAGACAGAGAAGCAGCGTGGCTCAGTGGAAGGAGCCTGGGCTTGGGAGTCAGAGGTCTTGGGTTCTGCTGTGTGACCTTGGGCAAGTCACTTAACTTCTCTGTGCCTCAGTTCCCTCATCTGTAAAATGGGGATGAAGACTGTGAGCCCTATGTGGGACAACCTGATTACCTTGTACCTACCCCAGCGCTTAGAACAGTGCTTGACACATAGTAAGCACTTAACAAATACCAACTTGGGGGGCAAACCAGCAAAGCTAAGGCTGCGGGGCCTAAACCTGAACGAAAAGGGTTCAGGGCCAAACCTGCAAGGCAAACTCTAGGAGGCCAAACTGCAAGGCAAAGTCTGTGGGACCCAAACTGAAATGAAAAGGGATCGGGGCCAAACCTGCAAGGCAAAGGCTGCCTGGCCCAAACTGGACCGAGAAGGGTTCAGGGCCCAAAATGCAAAGCAAAGGCTGTGGGACAAAAACTGAAACGAAAAGGATTTGGGGCCAAACCTGCAAGGCAAAGACTGCGGGACCCAAACCTGAATGGAAAGGGTTCAGGGCTAAACCTGCAAGGCAAACTCTAGGTGTCCCAAACTGGAAAATGATGGGGGGGGGGGGGGGCAGACCTGCATGGCAAACTCTGGGGGGCCCAAAATGTAACAAAGAGGGTTCAGGGCCAAGCCTGCAAGGTAAAGGTTGTGGGGCCCAAAGTGGATCCAAAAGGGGTCGGGGCCAAGACTTCAAGGCAAAGGCTGCGGGGCCCAAAATGTAACAAAGAGGGTTTGAGGTCAAACCTGCAAGGCAAAGGCTGTGGGGCCCAAACCTGAACAAAAAGAGTTTGGGGCCAAACCTGTAACCCAAACTCTAGGGGGTCCAAACTGGTACCAAAAGGATTTAGGACCAAACCTGCAAGGCAAACTCTGTGAGGGGCCAACCTGGAACAGAAAGGGTTGGGGGCCAAACCTGCAAGGCAAAGGCTGCAGGGCCCAAACCTGAACGAAAAGGGTTCGGGGCCAAACATGTAAGGCAAACTATAGGAGGCCCACACTGGAACCAAAAGGGTTCGGGGCCAAACTTGCAAGGCAAAGGCTGTGGGGCCAAACCTGCAAAGCAAAGGCTGAGCGGTCGAATGTGGAAACAAAAGCGTTCTGGGCCCAACCTGCAAGTCAAAGTCTGAGGGACCCAAACTTGGAATGAAAAGCATTCTGGGCCAAACCTGCAAGGCAAAGGCTCAGCAGACAAACCTCCAAGGCAGAGACTGCGGTGCCCATACCTGAAAGATAAGGGCTTGGGGCCAGACCTGCAAGGCAAAGTCTAGGGTGTCCAAACTGGTACAAAAAGGGTTCGGAGTCAAACCTGCAAGGCAAAGGCTGCAGGACCTAAACTGAAATGAAATAGGTTGGGGCCAAACCTACAAGACAAACTCTGCAGGGGCCAAACTGGAACTAAAAGGGTTGCGGGTCAAACCTGCAAGACAAACGCTGCGGGGCTGAAACCTGAACGAAAGGGCTCGGGGCCAAAGCAAGGCAAACTCTAAGGGACCCAAACTAGAATAAAAGCATTCAGGGACAAGCCTGTAAGGCACAGCTGTGGGGCCCAAACTGGAACCAAACAGATTCGGGGCCAAACGTGCAAGGCAAAGGCTGCCAGGCCCAAACTAGAACCAAAAGGGTTCAGGGCCAAACCTGTAAGGCAAAGGGTGTGGGACCCAAACAGGAACTAAAAGAGTTTGGGCCAAACCTGCAAGGCAAAGGCTGAGGGGCCCCAACCTGAACGAAAGGGTTCGGGTCCAAACAAGCAAGGAAAAGGCTGGGGGGACCAACCTGCAAGGCAAAGGCTGCGGGGTCCAAACTGAAACGAAAGGATTCAGGGCCAAAGCTGCAAGGTAAAGGCTGAGGGACCCAACCTTAAATGAAAAAGGTTCATGGAGAAACCTGCAAGGCAATCTCTGAGAGGAGCAAACAAGAACAAAAAGGGTTGAGAGCCAAAACTGCAAAGCAAAGGCTGTGGGACCCCTAATCTGAACCAAAAGGGTTCGGGCGAAATCTGCAAGGCAAAGTCTGGGGGGAGAAACCTGCAAGGCAAACTCTGAGGGGGCAAACTGTAACTTTAAGGATTACGGGCCAAACCGGTGGGGCAAAGGTTTCAGGGCCCAAACTGGAACCAAAATGGTTCAGGGTCAAACCTGCAAGGCAAGTGCTGCGGGGCCGAAACTGGAATGAAAGGGTTTTGGTGACAAACCTGCAAGACAGTGGTTGGGGGGTGTGGGGGGAGGGCAAACCTGCAAGGCAAAAGCTGCAGAGCCTAAAATTGGAATGAAAAGTATTCGGGGCCAAACCTGCAAGGGAAAAGCTGTGGGGTCTTAACTGGAATGAAAAGGGTTTAGGGACAAACTTGCAAGGCAAAGGCTGGGGGTGAGGGGGCAACCCGCAAGGCAAAGGCTGCAGGACCCAAATTGGAATGAAAAGCGTTCAGGGCCAAACCTGCAAGGCAAAAATTGCAGGGTCCTAACTGGAACGAAAAGGGTTTGGGGCCAAACCTGCAAGGCAAAGGCTGGGGGGGAAAAATTGGAAGGCAAAAACTGGGGGACCCAAACTGGAACAAAATGTCTTTGGGAACAGGCCTACAAGGAGAAGGCTAGTGGACCCAAAATGGAATGAGACCGGTTTGGGGCCAAACTTGCAATGCAAATGCTAGGGGTCCCAAAATGGAACCGAAAGGGTTTGGGGCCAAACCTGCAAATCAAAGGCTGGAGGGGCAAAAGTGGAACAAAAAGGGTTCAAAGCCAGGCTTGCAAGGTAAAGGCTCAGGGAAAAATCTGGAAGACAAAGGCTAGGGTTCCTAAAATGGAACAAGAAGGGTTTGAGTCCAGGCATGGAAGGCAAAAGCAGGGGGCACCAAACTGGTACGAAAAGGGTTCGGGGCCATACCTTCAAGACAAGGCTAGGGGGCCCAAACTGGAACGAAAAGGGTTTGGGGCCAAACCTCTGAAACAAAGAGTGGGGTGGGGGGGTCAGGGAAACAGGAACGAAAAGGGTTTGAGGCCAAACCTGCAAGGCAAAGGCCGGGGGCGGGGGGGGCAATCTGGAAGACAAAGGCTGGGGGTCCCAAAATGCAATGAGAAGGGTTCGGGGGTCAGTCCTGGAAGGCAAATCAGGAGGCAACCAACTGGAAAGAAAGGGTTCCGGGGCAAACCTGCAAGGCGAGGGCTGGGAGTGCTAAACTGAAATGAAAAGGGTTTGGAGCCAAACGTGCAAAGGAAAAGCTGAAGGGTAAAACTAGAAGGCAAATACTGGGGTACCTAAACTGGAACAAAATGGTTTGGGGCCAGGCCTGCAAGGCAAAGTTGGGGGACCCAAACCTGGAGGGCAAAGGCGTGGGGGCCCAACCTTGGTACGAGAAGGCTTTGGGGCCAAGCCTGGAAGGAAATGATGGGGGAGTCCAACCTGGAAGGCAAAGGAGGGCAGGACCAACCTGGACGAGAAGGGTTCAGGGCCAAAACTAGAAGGCAAAGATAGGGGGTTCAACCTGGTACGAGAGGGTTCAGGGCCAGGCCAAGAAGGCAAAGGCCGGGGGACCCAACCTGAAAATAGATGGCTTCGGGTCCAGGCCGGGAAGGCAGAGGCTGGGGCTCCAAACCTGGAACGAGAAAGCTTTGGGGCTAGGCCTGGAAGGGAAAGGCCTGGAAGGCAAAGGCCTGGGGGCAAGGCCCGGGAACTCAAAGGCGCAGAGGCCCAACCTGGAATGAAAAGAGTTCGAGGCCAGGCCTGGAAGGCCAAGGCTGGGGGAGCCCAATGTGTCAAGTAAAGGCGGGATGGCCCAACCTGCAAGGCAAAGGTTGCGGGGCCAAACCTTGAACTAGAAGAGTTCGGCCCCAGGCCGGGAAGGCAAAGGCGGGGAAGCCCAAACTCGAACGAGAAGGGTTCGGGGCCAGGCCTGGAAGGCAAAGGCAGGCAGGCAGTCAGGGAAGGCAAAAGTGTTTGGGGGGGCAAACCTGGAACGAGAAGGGTTTAGGGCTAGGCCTGGAAGGCAAAAGTCAGAGGTCCAACCTGGAAGGCAAAGGCAGTGGGACCAAACCTGAAGGCAAAGGGAGGAGGGCCCAATTTGGTATGAGAAGTGTTCGGGACCAGGCCTGGAAGGCAAAGGCGAGGGGACCAAACCTGGAATGAGAAGGGTTCATGGCCAGGCATGGAAGGCAAAGGTGGGGGCGGCGGGGGACCTTGAACAAGAAATATTAGGGGCCAGGCCTGAAATCAAAGGGGAGGTGGGGGGCAACCTGGAATGAGAAGGCTTCAGGGCCAAGCTCAGAAGGAAATGGCAAGGGGCCCCACCTGGAATGAGAAAGGTCCAGGGCTAGGCCTGGAAGGAAATGGTGAGGGTGTCCAAGCTCGCAGGCAAAGGTGGGGGCGGGCAACCTGGACCAAAAAGGGTTCAGGGCCAGGCCTGGAAGGCAAAGGTTGAGGGGTCCAACCTGGAATGAGAAGGCTTCGGGGCCAGGCCGGGAAGGCAAAGGCGGGGGGTGGTGGCAAACCTGAAACTAGATGGCTTTGAGGCCAGGGTCAGAAGGCAAAGGCAGGGAAGCAAATCCTGGAACACGAAGGTTTCTGGGCCAGGCCTGGAAGGCCATGGAAGGCGGGGGGTCCAACCTGGAATGAGAAGTATTTGGTGCCAAACTTGGAAAGCAAAGGCCGAGGGGGCCAAACCTGGAAAGAGAAATGTTTGGGCCCAGGCCTGGAAGGGCATGGAGGGTGGTGCGTCCAACCTGGAAAGCAAAGGCTGGGTGGCCCAACCTGCAAGGCAAAGGCTCGGGGGGGCCAACCTGGAATGAGAAGGTTTCGGGGCCAGGTCTAGAAGACAAAGGCATGGGGGCCCAACATGGAACTCGAAGGGTTAGGGTCAAGATCTGGAAGGCAAAGGCATGGGGGCCAGGCCGGGAACTCAAAGGCGCAGGGGCCCAACCTGGATTGTGAATGCTTCGGAGCCAGGCCGGGAAGGCAAAGGCTGGGGGTGCCAAACCTGGAACGAGAAGGGTTCAGGGCCAGGCCTGGAAGGCAAAGGAGGGGGGATCCGACCTGGAAGGCAAAGGCGGTGTGGCACAACCTTGAACGAAATGGTTTGGGGCTAGGCCTGGAAGGAAACGGCAGGGGTGTCCAACCTCGAAGGCCAAGGTGCAGGGGCGGGGGAGGCAAACCTCAAACAAGAAGAGTTCGGAGGCCAGGCCTGCAAGGCAAAGGAGGGTGAGTCCAACCTCGAAGGCAAATGCGGGGGGGCCCAATCTGGAATGGGAAGGCTTCAGCGTCAGGCCTCGATGGCAAAGGCAGGGGGACCAAACCAGGAATGAGAAGGGTTCGTGACCAGGCATGGAAGGCAAAGGCAGGGGGAATCAACCTGGCATGAGAAGTGTTTGGGGCCAGGCCTGGAAGGCATAGGCGAGGGGACCAAGCCTAGAATGAGAAGGGTTCGTGGCCAGGCATGGCAGGCAATGGTGGGTGCAGCCCCAACTGGAACAAGGAAGGGTCGGCGCCAGGCCTGGAATCAAAGGGGTGGGAGCAACCTAGAATGAGAAGCCTTCGGGGCCAGGTGAGAAGCCTTCGGAGCCAGGTCAGGAAGGCAAAGGCAGGGGGGCCCAACCTGGAACGAGAAGGTTTCGGGGCCAGGCCTGGAAGGAAACGGCAGGGGTGTCCTAACTCGAAGGCAAAGAGGGGGGAGCGCAAACCTGGAACGAGAAAGCTTCGGAGCCAGGTCGGGAAAGCAAAGGCAGGGGTGGCCCAACCTGGAATGAGAAGGGTTTGGGTCAGGCCTGGAAGGAAACGGTGGGGGTGTCCAACCTCGAAGGACAAGGCGGGGGCCAAACCTGGAACAAGAAGAGTTCGGGGCCAGGTCTGGAAGGCAAAGGCTGGGGGACCAAAGTTGGAACACGAAGGCTTAGGGGCCAGGCTGGGAAGGCAAAGGCTGGGGGCCGGGGGAGGCAAACCTGGAATGCGAAGGCTTTGGGGCCCAGCTGGGAAGTCAAAGGCAGGGGGAGCAAACCTGGAATGAGAAGGGCTCAGGGCCTGGGCCTGGAAGGCAAAGGAGAGGAGGGGTCCAACCTGCAAGGCAAAGGCAGGTGGGCCCAACCTGGAACACAAAGGCCTTGGGGCCAGGCCAGGATGGAATAGGTTAGGCAAGATGTAAAGTTTAGGTTAGGGGATATGTTATGCTATAGAAAGGGATAGGCCAGGGGAAAGGTTAGGCCATGGCAAAAGTTTAAGTCGGGGAATAAGTTATGCGAGGGGAAAAGGTTAGGCCAGGGGGAAAGGTTAGGCCAGAGGGAAAGGTAAGCCTTCGGGAAAAGTTTAGCCTAGGTGTAAAGGTTAGTTTCAGGGAAAAGCTTAGGCTAGGTGATAGGGTTAGGCCAGGGGAAAAGTTTAGACTGGAGAAAAGGTTAGGCTGGGGAAAAGCTTAGGTCATGGAAAAGGTTAGGCTAGGGGGAAAGGTTAGGCCAGAGGGAAAGGTAAGCCTTCGGGAAGAGGTTAGGCAAGGTGTAAAGGTTAGTTTCAGGGAAAAGCTTAGGCTGGGGGATAGAGCTAGGCTAGGGGAAAAGTTTAGACCGGAGAAAAGGTTAGGCTGGGGAAAAGCTTAGGTCATGGAAAAGGTTAGGCTAGGGGGAAAGGTTAGGCCAGAGGGAAAGGTAAGCCTTCGGGAAGAGGTTAGGCAAGGTGTAAAGGTTAGTTTCAGGGAAAAGCTTAGGCTGGGGGATAGAGCTAGGCTAGGGGAAAAGTTTAGACCGGAGAAAAGGTTAGGGTGGGGAAAGGTTTAGGTCATGGAAAATGTTAGGCTAGGGGAAAAGGATAGAGTAGGGCAAAAGCTTAGGCCAGGAGAAAAGGTTAGACTAGGGTAAATAATAATAATAATAATAATAATAATAATGGTGGTATTTGTTAAGCGCTTACTATGTGCAAAGCACTGTTCTAAGCGCTGGGGGATACAGGGTGATCAGTTTGTCCCACGTGGGGCTCACAGTTTTAATCCCCATTTTACAGATGAGGTATCTGAGGCCCAGAGAAGTTAAGTGACTCGCCCACAGTCACACAGCTGACGAGTGGCAGAGCCGGGAGTCAAACCCATGACCTCTGACTCCCAAGCCCAGGCTCTTTCCACTGAGCCACGCTGCTTCTCTAAAAGATTAGGCCGGTGAAAGAGTAGGCTATGGAAAATGGTTGGTCTGGGGAAAAAGGTTAGGTCAGGGAAAACATTAGGATATGGTAAATTGTTAGGCTAGGGGAAAAGGTTACACTAGGGGAAAAGGTTAGGCTAGGGGAAGAGGTTAGGCCAGGGGGAGGTTAAATTAGGGGAAAACTTTAGGCTAGGGGAAATGTTTAGGCTGGGGAAAAAGTTAAGTCAGGGAAAAGGTTAGGCTATGGTAAATGGTTAGTCTGGGAGAAAAGGTTAGGCTAGGGGAAAAGGTTAGGCTAGGTGAAAAGGTTAGGCCAGGGAGAGGTTCGACTAGGGGAAAACTTTAGGCTAGCGGAAAACTTTAGGCAAGGGGGAAAACGTAGGCCGGGGAAAAGCTCAGGCCAGTGGAAAAGTTTAGGGCAGGGGAAAAGTTTAGGGCTGGGGAAAGGTTTAGCGCTGGGAAAAAGTTTAGGGTAGGGGAAAATGTTACATGAGGGAAAATGTTAGTCTAGAGCAAAAGGTTAGGCGAGGGGAAAGGTTAGGTGAGTGGAAAGGTTAGGCTAGGGGGAAGGTTAGGCTAGGGGAATAGGTTAGACTGTGGGAAAAGGATAGACTGTGGGAAATGGATAAGCTAGGGAAAAAGGTTAGGCGAGGGAAATGGATTAGGCTAGGGGAAAGATTAGGTTAGGGAAAACGTGAGGTTAGAGGAAAATTGTAGGCTGGGGAGAATGTCGGTATAGGGGAAAAGGCTAAGAGAGGGAACAAGTAAGCCTAGGGGAAAAGGTTAGACTAGGGGAAAGAATAGGCTAGGGGAAAGGTTAAGGCTAGGGGAAAGCATTAGGCCAGGTAAAAAATTTAGGCAAGGGGAAACCGTTGGGCTAGGGGAAAATGTTAGGCCAGGGAGAAGGTTAGGCCCGGGAGGTTTGGTCAAGAGAAAGGATAGGCCAGGGGGAAAGGTTAGGCTAGGGTAAAGAGGTTAGGCTAGGAGAAAGGTTAGGCTAGGGGAAAACTTTAGGCTAAGGGAAAAGGTTAGGCCAGGCGAATAGGTTAAGCCAGGGGAAAAGGTTAGGCTAGTGGAAAAGTTAAGGCTAGGGGAAAGGGTTAGGCAGGGGGAAAAGGTTAGGCCAGAGGAAAAGGTTAGCTCAGGGAAAAAGATAGGACAAGTGAAAAGTTTATTCTAGGCAAAAATGTTAGCCTAGGGGAAAGGATAGGGGTCAGGTTAGGCTTTGGGAAAGGGTAAAGCCAGGGGAAAATATTAGGCCAGGTGAAAGGTTTAGGCCAAGGGGAAAGGTAAGACTTCAGGGAAAGGGTAGGCTAGGTGTCAGGTTTAGGTTAGGGGAAAAGCAGATTAGGCTAGGTGTAAAGGTTAGGTTAAGGGAAAAGGTTAGGCTAGGGGAAAAGGTTAGGCTAAGGGGAAAGGTTAGGCTAAGGGAAAGAATAGGCTAGGCAAAACATTAGGCTAAGGGAAAACGTTTAGCTTAGGGGAAAGGTTTAGGCTAGGGGAAAGGCTTAGACTAGGGGAGAAGGGTAGGCTAGGGGAAATTATTAGGCCACGGGAAATGTTTAGTCCAGGGGAAAAGGTTAGGCCAAGGGAAAATATTAGGCTAGGTAAAAACATTACGCTAGGGCAAAAGTAAGGCTAGGGGAAAGGGTTAGGCCAGGGGAAAAGGCTAGTCTAGGGGAAAATGTTAAGCCAAGGGAAAAGGTTGGCTAAGCAAAAACATTTGGCTGGGGAAAGGTTACGTTAGGGGAAAAGGCTAGGACAGGCAAAAAAGTTAGGTTAGGGGAAAAAGTTAGACCAGGGAAAATTTGGTCTAGGGGAAAAGGTTAGGCCAGGGGAAAGGTTTAGGCACAAGGAAAAGGTTAGGATAGGGGTAAAGGTTTGGCCAAGGGAATAGGTAAGGCTAGGGGAAAGGTTATGCTAGGGAAAACATTAGGCTAAGAGAAATGTTTAGGCTGGGAAAGGTTTAGGCTAGTGGAAAAGTTTTGGCTTGGGAAAAGGTTTACACTGGGGGAAAAGGTTAGGCCAGGGAGAAGGTTAGGCCAGGGCGAAAGTTAGGCCAGAAGAAAAGGTTAGGTCAGTGGAAAGGATAGGCCAAAGGAAAAGGTTATGCTAGTGGAAAAGGTTAGCCTAGGCTAGGGTACAGGTTATTCTATGGGAAAAAGTTTAGGCTTGGGGAAAAGGTTAAGCTAGGGGAAAGGTTAGGCTAGGGGAAATGTTAGGTTAGGGGAAAATATTAAGCTAAGGGAGAAAGTTGGGGAAGGGGAAATGGTTAGGAAGGAGAAAAGGTTAGGCTAGGGGAAAACACTGGGCTAGAACAAAGATTTAAGCTAAGGAAAAAGCTTAGGCCAGGGGAAAATGTTAGGCTAGGGAAAAAGGTTAGGTCATGGGAATCGGTAGGCCAAGGGAAAAGGGTAGGCCAGGATAAAGGTTAGGCTAGTGATCAGGTAAGGCCATGGGAAATGGTGAGGCCAGGGGAAGAAGTTTGGTCAGGGGAAGAGGTTAGGCTAGGGGAATAGGTTAGGCTAGAGGAAAATGTTAGGCTAGGGGAATAGGTTAGGCCAGGGGAAAAGATTAGGCCAGGGGAAAGGTTAGGCCAGGGAAAAGTTTAGGCAAGGGGAAAGGTTAGCCTAGGGAAAAAGATTAGTCAAGGTGTAAAGATTATGTTAGGGGAAAGGTTAGGCTATGGAAAAGGATAGGCCAGGGGGAAAGCTAAGCCTTTGAGAAAAGATTAGGCTAGGCATAAAGGTTAGTTTAGGGTAAAAGCAGGATAGGCTCGGTGTAAATGTTAGGTTAGGGGAAAAGCTTGGGCTAGGGGAAAAGGTTAGGCCAGGGGTAAGGCTTATGCCTTGGGAAGTGGTTAGGATCAAGGAAAAGGTTAGGCCAGGGGAAAAGGTGAGGCCAGGTGAAAAGTTTAGGCCAGGTGAAAAGTTTAGGCCAGGGGGGAAGGTGAGCCTTCAGGAAAAGGTTAGGCTAGGTGTAAAGTTTAGGTTAGGGGAAAAGCAGATTAGGCCAGGTGTAAAGCTTAGGTTCTGGGGAAAGATTAGGCTAGGGGAAAAGGTTAGGCTAGAGGAAAACGTTAGGCTGGAGAAAAGGTTAGGTCATGGAAAAGATTAGGCTAAGGGAAAAGGTTAGGCTGAGGGAAAAGGTTAGGCCAGGGAAGGTTAGGCTATGGAAAATGATTGGTTTGGGGAAAAATGTTAGTTCAGGGATAAGGTTGGGCTATGGTAAATTGTTAGGCTGGGGAAAAGGTTACATTGGGGATTAAAGTTAGGCTAGGGAAAAAGGTTATGCCAGGGAAAAAGTTAGGCCAGGGGAAAAGGTTAGTCTTGGGGAAATGTTTAGACTAGGGGAAAAGGTTAGGCCAGGGAAAATGTTAGACTATGGGAAATGGATAGGCAAGGGGAAAAGTGTAGGCCAGGGGAAATATTATACAAGGAAAAGCTCAGGCCGGGGAAAAGCTTAGGCCAACGGAAAAGGTTAGGGCAGGGGAAAGGTCTCAAACAGGAGAAATGTTTAGGCTAGAGGAATATGTTACATCAGGGAAAAGGTTAGGTGAGGGGAAAGGTTAGGTGAGGGAAAAGGTCAAGTTACAGGAAAAGGTTAGGCTAGGGCAAAGCTTTAGGAGAAGGGAAAGGTTAGGCTATGGGAAAAGATTAGGCAAGGTTTAAAGTTTATATTAGGGGAAAGGTTAGGCTAGGGAAAAGAATAGGCCAGGGGAAAAGGTTAGGCCATGGGAAAAGTTTAAGTCAGATCATAGGTTATGATAGAGAAAAAGGTTAGGCCAGGGGTGAAGGAATAGGTTAGGCTAGGTGTAAAGGTTAGTTTAGGGGAAAAGCAGGATAGGCTAGATGTATATGTTAGGTTAAGGGAAAAACTTGGGCTAGGGGAAAGGATTAGGCTAGGATAAAAGGTTAGACTAGGGGAAAAGATTAGGCTAGGGGAAAAGCTTAGGCCGGGGAAAAGGTTAGGGCAGGGAAAAAGTCTAAGTCGGGGAATAGGTTATGCTAAGGGAAAAGGTTAGGCCACAGGGAAAATAGGCCAGGGGAAAAGGTTAGGCCAGGGGGAATGGCAAGCTTTTGGGAAAAGGTTAGACTAGGTGTAAAGGTTAGGTTCGGTAAAAGCAGGTTAGGCTAGGTGTAAAGGTTAGGCTAAGGGAAAAGGTTAGGCTAGGGGAAAGGTTAGGCCAGGGGAAAGGTTAGGCTCAGGGAAAAGGTTAGGCTCAGGGAAAAGGTTAGGCCAAGGGAAAAGGTTAGGCCGGGGGAAAAGGTTAGGCCATGGGATAAGTTTAAGCCGGGAAAAAGGATAGCCTAGAGGAAAAGGTTAGGCTAAAGGAAAAGGTTAGGCTAGGGATAAAGGTTTGGTTAGGGGAAAGGTTAAGGCTAAGAAAAAATGTTAGTGTAGGCTAAAAGGCTAGGTTAGGGGAAAAGGTTAAGCTAGGGGAAAAAATTAGGCCATGGGATAAATTTAAGCCAGGAAAAAGGTTGTTAGGGGAAAAGGTTAGGCTAGGGGAAAAGGTTAGGGCAGGGGATAGGTTGGGCTTGGTGTAAAGGGTAGGTTAGGGGAAAACCTTAGGCAGGGGAAAGGGTTAGGCTAGGGGAAAATGTTAGGCTAGGGGGAAACATTAGGCTAAGGGAAATGGTAAGCCTAGGGGAATAGGTAAGGCTAGGTGAAAAGGTTAGTCCAGGGAAAGGTTTAGGCCAAGGGAAAAGGTTAGTCCAGAGGAAAAGGTCAGGTAAGGGGAAAAGGTTAGGCTAGAAAGAATGTTATGCTAGGGAGAAGGTTAGGCTAGGTTAGGTTAGGTTAGGTTAGGTTAGGTTAGGTTAGGTTAGGTTAGGTTAGGCTAGGGGAAAGCTTAGGCTACGGGATACATTTAGGCAAGGTGTAAAGTTTAAGTTAGGGGAAAAGATCAGGCTAAGGGAAAATTTTAGGCCAGGGGAAAACGATAGGCCATTGGATAAGGTTAGGCTAGGGGATCAGATTAGGCAAGGGGAAAGATTTGGCTAGGGAATGGCTTGGCTAGGGATAAAGGTTAGGCCAGGGGAAAACGTTAGGCTAAGGGAAAAGGTTAGGCTAGGGGAAAAGATTAGGCTAAGGGAAAAGGTTAGTCTTGGGGAAATGCTTAGCCTAGGGGAAAAGGTTAATCCAGGGAAGAGGTTAAGCTACAGAAAATGGATAAGCCTAGTGGAAAGGGTTAGGCCAGGGGAAAGATTAGGCAACAGAAAGGTTAGGCTAGGGGGAAAAGGTTAGGCTAGGAGAAAAGGTCAGGCCGGGTAAAGGCGAGGCCAGGCGAAAAGGTTAGGCCAGGGGAAAAGGTTAACCTAGGGGTAAAGTTTAGGCTAGGGGAAAACATTAAGCTAGGGGAGATGGTTAGGCAAGGTGAAAAGTTTAGGTTGGGGAAAAGGTTAGGCTAGGGGATAGGGTTAGGCTAGGGGAAAGGTTTAGGCTAGGGCAAAAGTTAAGGCTAGGGGAAAATGCTAAGTCGGGGGAAAATGCTAGGCTAGGTGAAGATGTTAAGCTATGGGAAATGGTTAAGCCAAAGGAAAAAGCTAGGCCAGGGGAGGCCACAGGCAAAGGTTAGGCCAGATTTCCTCTTTCCCTTTCCAGATAGGCCAAGGGAAAAGCTTAGGCCAGGGGAAAGGTTAGGCTTGGAAAAGGTTTGGCCAAAGACGTTAGACAAAGAGAAAAGCTTAGACTAGGGAAAAAGGTTAGGATAGTGGAAAGGGTTAGGCCAGGGTAAAATGTCAGGCAACGGGAAAAGGTTAGGCTATGGGAAATGGTTATGCAATGGGATAAGGTTAAGCTGGGGAAAGTGTTAGCCTAGGGAAAATCTTAGACTAGGGAAAAAGTTAGGCTAGGGAAAATGTTAGGATATGGAAAAAGGTTAAGCCGGGGTTAAGCTTTGGTCAGGGGAAAAGTTTAGGCCAGGTGAAAAGTTTAGGCTAGGGGTAAATATTAGGCTAGCGGAAAACGTTTGGCCTTGAGAAAAGTTTAAGCTAGGGATAAGGAAGGACAAGGGAATAGGTTAGGCTCAGGGAAAAGGTTAGGCCAGGGGAAAAGTTTAGACTAGGGGAAAAGGTTAGGCTGGGGTAAAGGTTAGGTCAGAGGAATATAGATTAGGCTAAAGGAAAAGGTTAAGCTAGGTGAAAGGATAAGCCCAGGGAAAAAGTTAGGCTTAAGGAAAAGGTTAGGCCATGAGATAAGTTTAAGTCAGGAAAAAGGTTATATTGGGGAAAAGGATATGCCAGGTGAAAAGGATAGGCCATTGGAAAAGGTTAGGCTAGGGGAAAAGTTTAGACTATGGGAAAAGGTTAGGCCAGGGAAAAGGTAAGACTATGGGAAATGGATAAGCTAGGGGAAAAGGTTAGGAAAGGGAAAAGGTTAGGCTAGGGGAAAAGGTTAGACCAGGGGAAAAGGATAAGCCAGGGGAAAAGGTTAGACCAGGGGAAAAAGTTAGGCTAAGGAAAAAGGTTAAGCATAATAGGTTATGCTAGGGGAAAAGGTTAGGGCAGGGGGAAAGGTAAGCTTTTGGGAAAAGGTTAGGCTAGGTGTAAAGGTTAGTTTAGGGGAAAAGCAGGATAGGTTAGGTGTAAATGTTATTAATTAATGTTGGTATCTGTTAATAATAATAATAATAATAATGTTGGTATTTGTTAAGCACTTACTATGTGCAGAGCACTGTTCTAAGCGCTGGGGGGATACAAGGTGATCAGGCTGTCCCACATGGGGCTCCCAGTCTTCATCCCCATTTTACAGATGAAGTAACTGAGGCCCAGATAAGTGAAGTGACTTGCCCATAGTCACACAGCTGATAAGTGTAAGCGTTGGGATTCAAACCCACGACCTCTGACTCCCAAGCTTGTGCTCTTTCCACTGAGCTATGTTGCTTTTCTAATAATAATAATAATAATGTTGGTGTTTGTTAAGCGCTTACTATGTGCAGAGCACTGTTCTAAGCGCTGGGGTAGATACAGGGTAATCAGGTTGTCCCACGTGAGGCTCACAGTTAATCCCCATTTTACAGATGAGGCAACTGAGGCACAGAGAAGTTAAGTGACTTGCCCACAGTCACAGCAGACAAGTAGCAGATCCGGGATTCGAACCCCTGACCTCTGACTCCCAAGCCCAGGCTCTTTCCACTGAGCCCCGCTGCACTCCCCAATCATCCACACATGTCCCCATCACCTTCCCTTATAGGTGGAAACCCAGCTCCTCTACACCCTCCCGAAAGGAAGGACAGTCTTCACAGCCAAGTAGTATAAGAAGCTTCTGCTACACAAAGTAGCTGGTCCCTCTCTTCCCATCACTAGGACCCCTTAGACATCCACCTCCAGATGGCTCTGAGTTGAGTTTAGGAAGCTCCTGAAACATCCAGCCTGCTCATCATGCCTTATATAGACCACATCCATCCCAACTCATCCCCACACAGCCTCCTACCTGCAGAGTGGACACACCAGGGATCTCCCAGAACTTCAAGAGCCCTACTGAAATTGTTTCTTCTTCAGTAAGTCTTCCCTGACTAAAACTCACATCCTCCCCACGCCCAGCCCCAGCACATACACACACACACACACACTTTATTTACCCTTTCAACTCACCCATGCACTTAGGCACACCCACCGAGCACTGAACTATACACCCCACAACAATTAGGTATGTATCCTTCTACTTAGATCCTTACCTTACCTGCATTGTATTAATTGGGTCCTCCCCATTCAACTGATGCTGGACCTATAAGATGGAAAGGGAACTCTGGTAGTATGTGGGAGAGAAGCATATCTTGAAGGTGTAAGGGAAGGAGTGCAGAAAAGTGGGAACAGGTCTGTTTAGGTGGTGAGTGAACATATCTGTTAATTCTGTTGTACTGTACTTACTCTCCTAACCATGTAGTACAGTGTTCTACACATAGTAAGCACTCAGTAAACACAACTGATTAATTGCAGGAAGGAAGTGTCTCTTGGAATTTCCACAGCCACAGAGAAAGGCTGGAGAACAAAGATGCAGTTTGAGTGGCCAAGAAGCATTCTGAAATGGAATGTTAGGCCCTTCACCCCAATACCCATTTCCCTCACAGACACGAATAAAGTTGGGAAAGGGGAAAATTTACCTCCACATGGCCTGCCAAGGACACCTTTAAGGAAATTACCTGGCTCAAAAGAGCCCCTAGTAAGTAAGCCAGAAAGCAGATTCAAAGTTACCCCAAACTCCACATTTCCTTCAACCCCAAAACGTTTTCCCTTATCCTCCTAAACTCCCTAACACTAAAAACCAACACACCTAAGCCAAATAGTCTCCTACTTTGGAGGCTTATATAGGGCAGGGGAGGGGGCGGGGTCCGGCCTGACGTCAGTAATCCACCTGATTGGAAACAGTTGGGTTACAGATCAGGTGTTCCGGGAGGAAGCCCTAGCAGCTTCATTGGAAAAGGGGATGGCTTTGGGAAAGATACTGTAGGATGGGATGGGGAAAAGGGATAGGATTGGATTGAATCTCTAGCATGAAAGGATTTGTCCAGGGAAACACAAATTACAAACAGCTCTCCAGGGGGTCTCGTATCTGGCCTGATCCCCACTCCACCTTTCTTTCCTTACAGCCGAGCGCCGTCTCACAGCCCCCACATCCGACCTGCTGACACGGGACCCCAGAAGTAGTCAGAGCAGTCTGGCCCTGTAAAGCAGAAAAACCATCACTCTCCCCACCTTCAGAGCCACATCTCCTCTGAGAGGTTTTCCCTAACTAAGCCCTCATTTCCGCTATTTGACACAGAATGGAGTGAGAGAAGAGGAAAAGAGCTGATTTTCTTTTTATTTTGTGCATGTGTGTTGTGCTTTAATGTTTCATTGCTCTTAACCTGTGTCTCTAGTCTTTCTCAGAGCTGGAGAAGGAGGCATAGAAGATAACCTAGTTTTTTTGAGGGGGTTCAGGGACAAACACTTTTTCTTTGTCTGAGCCAACAGGACAGACTCATGCTCCCCTTCTCCCCCACACCCACCTCCTGCTCCCTCCAAAACACAGGACTCACTGCAGAACTCTCCTCTGGATAGGAGGCAGTATAATTTGGATCGAATGGAAGCAAAATGTCACTGCAGCTTCTCCACCAGTCCTGACTGAGACACATCGGGAGTTTTGGAACCTGACCTTAAGAGACACATGTGGATTAGTGAGGGGCCAGTTTCCCTCACCCTGCCTTTTGCCCTGCCCTCTGCTTCTGTGGCCAAACCCTTGAGTCTTCTGCAGATTCAGCTGTCTCATAGCTGGAGAAGGAGAGGTCGGAGATTGCAGACAACATAGGTTTCTTTGGCAGACATCATTTTCCCTCTCCTCCAACAAACATTAAACCTATCATCTGGAGAGGTGAGGGTTAAAGGCAGACCACCTCACTAAGATGACTGCAACAATCTGCCCTTATTGATTTATTTATTTACTTATTTAAATTAATGTCTGCCTCCCCCTCTAGACTGTAAGCTTGTTATGGGCAGGGAATGTGTCTGTCCTATGGGTACTCTCCCAAACGCTTAGTACAGTGCTCTGCATACAGGAGGCACTCCATCAATCCAATTGATTGACTGAAGGTGCAGAACTGCATGCACACTGGATAGAATTCAGTTTCTGGTACAATACCTGCCTTCTATCCTCCCAGCCCACACCACCGTGAACTTTATTTCAGGCAGGAATCTGCACACCTCTGCTTCTCAGAGAGAAATAGGGGAGACACCCTGATCTCCTCCAGATATTAGAAACCACAAACTTCCACAATGAGCCCACAAGGGTCCCTTCTCCGGATTGTGAGTCTATGCAGTGACCCTGTAGTCAGGACTGTAGTCCCAGAGAGGCTTGCCCCATCTATAGAATTTAGGGTCCTGGGTCTTCTCAGTCCCAGGCAAATCAGACAGAACTAGCTTCCTGCACAGATCCCAGGCCCCTGTTCTCCCGTGAGTGGCATCCAACTCATCACTCTTCTTCCCCCCATTATTCACACACACACACACACACCCCACACTCCCTTTTGGGGTAGCAATGCAGTCCATTCAGTAAGAGAGAAAATCTGGGAGTTGGGTCTGCCTACAGCATAAGAGAGATGATCCTTGAGGCTGAGGAGAAACACTGAGCAACTGTTCTGGAGAGATGACTCTGGTCGCTGGAACCAGAACCACCCTCGGGTCTGAGAGCAGCAACCTGCCTGGTGGCACTAATAGGAATTCTGGGCAGCTGTGCCAAATGCCATTTGTTGGCAACAAGCATTGGCCTGAAGGGCTGCCCTTCTCAATAGCCCCACGGTGAAACTTGCTATTGTTCTGTGAGGCTTCACCTCTCTATCACCCCTCGGGTGGCACTGATCTTTTTTATGGTGTTCCTGAAGCTCTCACTATGTGCTAGGCACTTTACTAAGCATTGGGATAGGAAGAAGCCCATCCGTTTGGACGTAGTCCACGTCCCACATGGGACTCCCAACTCTTAATCCCCATTTTAGAGATGAGGTAACTGAGGCGTGGAGAAGTGAGTTGATTTGCCCAAGGTCACCCAGAAGACAAGTGGCAGGGACTGGTTTAGGAGCCAGGTCCTTCTGACGCGCAAGCCCGAACTGTAGCCACAAGGCGGCGTTGCTTCTCTCCTAGATGGTGATTCTGGGCGGCCATGCCACTCTATCGCCACCTGCTGGTACTTTGCTCTAACAGCGCCGGTTCCCTCTTTGGGCCTCCATCTTTTCTATGTCGCCTCCTACTCCTTTTCCACGGTCTCCCTCCAGCCTGGAACTCCCTCCCTCTCCACATAGGCCAGACCACCACTCTCCCTTTCTTCAGAATATTTTTAAGGTCTCAACTCCGCCAGGGCTTCTCTGATTAAGCCCTATCCCACGCCCTGCCCTGGGCAGCTTCTTCACCCTTCTGCGTCAACACCCTTGTATCTATAACCTTTAGACATCCGCTATTTGCCCTGCAGCATTTATGTGCACATCTGTAAACTATGCACTCTGTGTACAGACGTGTGAGCACAGAGGGCGTAGTTAATGGTAATAATAATAATAATGATAAATAGTAATTGTGGTATTTAGCGCTTTTAAAATATGCCAGGCACTGTGTACTAAGGATTGGGGTAGATACAAAATAAATTGGGTTGGACACAGTCTTTGTCCCACGTGAAGGTCACAGTCTCAAGACCCATTAGACAAATTAGGTAACTGAGGCACCGAGGAGTGAAGCGACTTGCCCAGGGCCACACAGCAGACAAGTGGCCGAGTCAGGATTAGAGCCCTTTACTTTTAAACTCCCAGGCTTGTGCTCTAGCCACTAAGGAGAGAACGAGGTGAAAACATACTGGTGATTATTGAGTGTGGACTGTGTGCTGAGAACAGTAGGACGTGCTGGAGGAGTACGATCCTGAGTTATTATGCTATATATTAAGCACTTACTATGTGCCAAGCACCGTTCAAAGTGCTAGGGTAGATACGAGGTGATCAGTTCATCCTACGTGGGGCTCACAGTCTTAATCCCCATTTTACAGATGAGGGAACTGAGGAATGGAGAAGTTAAGTGACTTGCCCAAGGTCACACAGCAGACAAGTGGCAGAGATGGGATTAGAACCCACATCCTCTGATTCCCAAGCCCGTGCTCTTGCCACTAGGCCTTGTGGTTGTGGGCAGGGAATGTGTCTGTCCTACTGTACTCTCCCAAGCGCTTTGTGTAGTGCTTTGCACACAGTAAGCCCTCCATGATGTCTGGCGTTGAGAGATCTGGCGTTATGGGATCTGGTCCCGGAAGACTCACCTCAGTGAGTGACTATGGAGGCCCATGTCTCACCGTCCTGCCCCCCGTCACCCGCTAAGAATCACATCTGTTGGATACTTCAGACTCCAGGAGAGCCATTTGTCTGATAGAAAGGGAGAGATAGGGGAGCGAAAACCATCTAGGTTACCACCATGAGTCTTCCCTAAATGTGGGTTGCCCAGTAGAGGTGTGCTTTGACAATTGCAGCTATGCCATCGTGGTTTAGTGGAAAGAGCCCGGCTTGGGAGTCAGAGGTCGTGGGTTCTAAGCCCGGCTCCACCACTTGTCAGCTGTGTGACTTTAGGCAAGTCACTTAACTTCTCTGTGCCTCAGTGACCTCATCTGTAAAATGGGGATTAAGACTGTAAGCCCCACATGGAACAAGCCGACGACCTTGTATCTATCCCAGAACTTAGAACAGTGCTTGGCACATAGTAAGTGCTTAACATATATCATCATTATTATTATCTCCCAAGCAGTGTAGCTTAGTGGAAAGAGCACGGGCTTGGGAGTCAAGAGGATGTGGGTTCTAATCCCATCTCTGCCACTTGTCTGCTGTGTGACCTTGGGCAAGTCATTTAACTTCTCTGTGCCTCAGTTGCCTCATCTGTAAAATGGGGATTAAAACTGTGAGCCCCACGTGAGACAACCTGATTACCTTGGCTCTATCTCAGTGCTTGGCACATAGAAAGCACTTAACAAATACCGTAATTATTATTATTATTAAGCAGACTGCTACATCCTGCAGCCCAAAACCCTTAACTAACCCCAATTTCCCAATTCCATTAGTCATTCTCCAGGAACTGGATGCCCAGAACAATGAAGGACCAGACAGAATTTGACCCTGCACGCCTGCTGTAGAACTGAAGTCCACAAGGCTCGGATCCTCAAAGAGGAACAGGGGTGACATGCTAATGCCACCCTGTCCTACTCCTGACACTAGACTTCTCCCTCCTGCCACCCGCCAGAAGCCACCACTGTCAACACCACAAACGTCCCTTCTCTGGGCCTGAAGATATGCAAGATGAGTCTGCAGACAGGACTGAGGGCAATGGGAGGTTTGATCCAGCTAGAGAATTAAGGGCCTCAAATCTTTTCTGTTCCACAGTCGGATCAGAAAGAACCAGTTCCTTGCACAGAGTCCCAGTTCCCATTTCCAGTCTACCAGCCTCTGTGCTAGGGGGTGGCAGCCCCCTCCTCTCTCTCTTCTCCTCCTCCAGAGATGAACTTGGAAGCATGGAAATTCAAACACAAACATATTCACCAACCAAAAACAAGACCTTCCCTTAGAGGTGGCGGCACAGTTCCTGGTTCCATCACACCACGAGGATTAGAGTTGGGAAATGCATTGTGGTGGACACGGAGCAGGTCCCCAATTTGATAGGAACTACACTATCACACGTGGAGGGGGTCCCCAGTCGTCCACAGAGGTGTGCAGGGGCTCCACGTCTGCTAGGTTGGTCAAGCCAAAGCCAGCTTCCTGCATCGAGTCCCAATTCATGAGTCCAGAACCAGCTTTCCTGCTGACTGTGGCAGCCCCCTCCTCATTACTCTCCCCAAAGCTAACCCCATCTTTCATGCATGCAAGCACACATGCACACACACACTCCTTTGAGTGAGAGTGAATTACAGAGCTCCATCTTTCATTGGTGGAGTGCATATAGTAATTGATGTGACTGCCCAAGTGAAGGGGGATAAACTTCAAGGGTGGAGAGTTGTGATGAGCTGCAACTGCAGAGGGAGCAGTAGCCTGTAGGATTCTCCCCTTGGTCATCCAGCCGCAACCTGCAGCATTCTGGAGGAGAAGATCTGTAGGGCTTTCCTTCCCCCAGGGCTTAGAGCCTACTGGGCCCAGAATCAGGGGTCTTGGAACTCACCATAAATGCCTCCTCTGAAGATGGGGAAAGGGATCCTCAGTCTCATGGGAGAGAGGCAACACTGGAACCATCCATCCAGCTAATTAATTAAGCCAGTTAATTTCCCTCTGCACTGCACTTAGAAGGTCATTGGGTATTTCGATTCTGCTGCTTTGGATGCTTCTGCTGACAGGAGCTGAGTTGCGAAATGTCAGTTTTATAAAGTCAAACAGGCCCTGACTCTGCAGCAAACAAGCCATGAACATCAGGAAGAGTCCTTTGGCATCAGGTTCATGGGGCAGGCGACCAGGTGATGATGCCAAAGACTCTTCCCGTGAATTAATCAGTGATCAGCTCCACTCAGGGAGTACAACAGGCAAACAATTACCCCAGGCTTTAACCACTTGATCAATCAAATCGATGGAATTTATTGGGTGCATACTGTGTGCAGAGCAGTGGACTAAGAGCTTGCAAGAGGACAATAGAACAGAGCCGGTAGACATGTTCCCTGCCCACAATGAGTTTACAGCTTAGAGAGATGGTCTAGAGTCAATCAACAGTACTTATTGAGTGCTTACTGTGTGCTGAGCACTGGACTGAACTCATGGGAGAGAACAATACAACAGAGTCGGTAGACGTGTTCCCTGCCCACAGTGAGCTTACCCAGGTGTTTGTAGGAGAAAAGAAGATAAGACATGATTTGGAAGTAATCTTCAGTGAGGAGTAACACTATCATTCCACCGTTCTGAATGCTCCTTTCATTCCAGTGGTATTTGTTAAGCCCCTTATTATGTGCCAGCCACTGTTTTAAGTGCTGTGGCAGATATGAGCTGAGCAGGTTGGACAAAATCCATGTCCCACATGGGGCTCACAGTCTTAATCCCTATTTTAAGATAGTTGAGGGCAGGGAATACAGGACTGGATTAACCAGTATCTACCCAGCATTTAGTTCTGTAGTGGTAATGGTATTTAAGTGCTTACCATGTACTATGCACTGTTTTAAGCCCAGAAGTAGATACAAGCTAATCATGTTGTATACAGTTCATGTGCCACGTGAAGCTGACAGTTCTTATCCCCATTTTACAAATGAGGTGACCGAGGCAGAGGGAAGTGAAGGGACTTGCTCAAGGTCACACAGCAGACAAGTGGCAGGGCTGGGATTGGAAGCCAGGTCCTTCTGACCCCTGGGTCCAGACTCTCTTCATTAGGCCACAGTGCTTAGCACTTAAATGCCATTATAATAACAATAATGACATGGCTTCAGCTACTACACCAATATGAATGACTCCCAAATCCATCTCTCCAACCATCTGCTGCGTTAGAGTGGGAAAAGCCTTATTCATTCCGAACAGTATCTTCAAGTCATCAATTATGATTCCATTCTATTATTATCCCCTCTCTATCATTTATAATAATGTCTGTCTCCCCATCTAGACTGTAAGCTTGTTTATAGCGGGGAACCTGTTTCCCAACTAAGATGTACTGGACTCCCCAAAGTGCTTCGTACAGTGCCCTGCACACAGTAAGTGCTCAATACCTTTGATTGATTGTAAGCTTATTGTGATTTTATAACAATTATAACGCTTCCACGAAGATTTGGATAGACTGTCTGCAGCATCCAAAATACCAGACTCTAAAAAAGTGACTATAATAGGGATATTTTGCCATTCAAAATTGGAAAAAATAAAAGTAATCAGAAGTCATGGTATTAGCTCCACATGGGACAGGGCCTGTGTCCAACTCAATTTGCTTACTTCCAACCCACCTCCTGGTACAGAGCCTGGCACATAGTAAGTGCTTAACTAATGCCCTTATTATTAATAATGATAATAATAAAAAAATGGTAATTCAATACTTCTTCCCCTTTCTTTTTATACTGTGAGTTCCATGTGGGACAGGGACTGAGCCTGACCTGATAATCTTGAATCTACCCAGGGCTTGGTACAGTGCTGAGCACCTAGTGGGCATTTAACAAATGCCACTACAATTATTATTATGCAGGTGGGGATGGGAGCCAGCTGGTTTCTCAACATATTTTTGTCTTCTCTCTCCTTCCCCTGCCTTGTTAACTAGATGAGTGTGGTTTGGCTCCACAGACTGGACCTGGCCAAAGAGGCCACATGGGAGATTAACCAGTAGGGTTTATTTTTCTACAGAAACGTTCTGGACATGTCACCGCCATCCTCAAAAATCATAAATGGTTGCCTATCCATCTCCGTATCAAACAAAAACTCCTCACTATTGACTTTAAAGCTTTCCAACACCTTGACCCTTCGTACCTCACCTCTCTTCTCTCCTACATCCCAGCCCACACACTCTGCTCCTATGGTTTATGGGTTCGAATCCTGACTCCGCCACTTGCCAGCTGTGTGACTTTGGGCAAGTCACTTAACTTCTCTGTGCCTCAGTTACCTCATCTGTAAAATGGGGATTAAAACTGTGAGCCCCACGTGGGACAACCTGATTACCTTGTACCCCCCAGTGCTTAGAACAGTGCTTTGCACATAGTAAGCGCTTAACAAATACCACCATTTATTTAACCTTCTCTCTGTGCCTCCATCTCCCTTGTATCGCCGGCAATCCCCAGCCCACATCCTACCTCCTGCCCGGAATGCTTCAATATGACCGATTGATTCACTTGAATGATTTGGGCCTCCCTCCTCAAATCCGCCAATCTCTCTTGCTGCCTTCAAAGCCCTACTGAAGTTGTACCTCCTCCAAGAGGCCTTCCCAGACTAAACCCCACTTTTCCTCAGCTCCCACTCCCTTCTGTGTCACCATGACTGGAGCAACTTTGCTCTTTCCCCCCCTCCCTGCCCCTCAGCCCTTATGAATATATCTATAATTTTATTTATATATATTGATGTCTACTTACTGGTATTGATATTTGCCCCTCGCCCCCCTAACACACACGAACACACACACACACACACACACACACACACACACACACACACTGAGCCTGTGATGGGCAGGGATTGTCTCTCTTTACTGCTACATTGTACCTCTCAAGCACTTAGTAAAGTGCTCTGTTCACAGTAAGAGCTCAATAAAAATTAATGAATGAAATTTATGCAGACCAATTTACCAAGTGCTTGGGAGAGTTTAACAGATCTGATATTCATTCAATATTCATTCATTCAATAGTATTTATTGAGCGCTTATCATGTGCAGAGCATTGTACTAGTGCTTGGAATGTACAAATCGGTAACAGAGACAGTCCCTGTCCTTTGACGGGCTTACAGTCTAATTCGGGGAGATGGACAGACAAGAACAATAGCAATAAATAGAATCAAGATCTGGTAGATAAGATCCCTGCCTTTGAACATCTGACATGTTAGTGGAGGAGGCAGACAGTAAAAGAAAATTACAGATAAGCAGGATTTCTGGGGCACAAGTGCAGTTGTGTGTGAGCAAGCGCCCCTACACATGTGCTCTTGAGTGCTATCTCTCCATGCATGTGTACTTGTGTATTTCGAGTTGTCTGTTTTGTGGTGCTTGACTATGCATATGCCCACGTACGGTGTCTCCATTCCCTGTTTGTGTGCACCTGGTGAAAATTCCCTGTCTTGGAACTGGGAATCAGGTCAGCGGTTCTAATCCCAACTCTAACCCTTGGCTGCTGTGTGGCCTTGGACAAGTCACTTCACTGTGTCTTTTCTCTTCTGTAAAATGGCCCTTAAGACAGAGAACCCTATCTGGGACAGGGACTGTGTCCAACCTGAATTGCTTGGGTTCCACCCCGCCCCCTCACCACTTGGTATAGTGCCTGGCACATCGTGGGCACTTAAATACCACAATTAATCCCAACTTTGCCATTTGTCTACTGTGGGATTTTGGGCAGATGACAACTTATTTGAGCCTCAGTTGTCTCATCTGTAAAATGGGGATGGAGACTGGGTACTCTGTATGGGACAGGGACTGTGTCCAATCCCAATGGCTGTGTCTTTATACAAGCTCTTGCTGGAGTGGCTGACATGCTAACCGCTTAACAAATACCACAATTATTATTATTACTATTAAAAACCGAGTTAGTAGACACATTCATTCAATAGTATTTATTGAGCGCTTACTATGTGCAGAGCACTGTACTAAGCACTTGGGATGAACAAGTTGGCAACAGATAGAGACAGTCCCTGCCGTTTGACGGGCTTACAGTCTAATCGACACATTCCTTGCCCACAAGGAGTTTACAGCCTAGAGGGGGAGACAGCCATGAATATAAACAAATAAAGGATGGGCATCCTGGCACTTAAGCATTTAATACTACAAAAGGGGGAGGGGAAGCAGAGACCTAGAAAGGTTAAAGCATACCACTAAGTCACACCACAAGTCACTTAGGTTACTTCGATATGACGGATTATTTCACTAGACTGACTAGGTAGTGGAACCTGGGACAACCTCCAATCTGAGCCTCTGCCCACCTTCAATCCATTCTACCCCCTCCCTATGTCCCAGGTGACCCTGGGGTACCGACCATTTCAAGGTCAAATGCTATCTCGTGACCTCCTGAGCCAGCAGGCAGAACTCGGAAGTGAGGGTGGGACATCGCCCCCACAACCAAAACTGCCAGAATGACAGCCCAAACTGCGAATACAGAAGGTGCCCCTCGCCCCCGGGCCAATCAGATAAGGAATGGAGGAGCGGGGAGGGCAGGGATTAGATAAACTGAGGCCGGAAGCTGGAAAGGCCTAAGGGCACAGGTGATAATTACCTGCCGCCTCTAACCTTCTGTGCAGAGCAGTGGGACTTGCAGCAGCGGACTGCAGGTCGCCTCTGTCCAGAGCGTGAGAAGGCCACTCTGCCTGCACCGAGTGAGGAGCCGTGGGATGGGTGAGTGTCCTGTCCTGCTGAGAGCTCGTGGGGTTGGAATCCAGATGCTTCACCGTGGGTATGTAACGTTTAAAATGGATTTGATGTCTAAGTGGGTGCCTCCCCAGGGGGACGTGAACAGGATAGGAGCTAGCCGCCTCAACAAGTGTGAGTAGCACAAAAGTGGATTTGATGTCTAAGTGGGTGCCTCCCGAGTGGGACGTGAACAGGGTGGGAGCTAGCCACCTCACCAAATGCCAGTAACCATAAGTGGGTAATGCATAACTGGGTTTAACGCATAACTGTATGTAATTTATATGCGTGTGTAACTCATTAGTGTTTAATGCATAAGTGTATTTAACGCGAAGGTGGATTCCTAGTGGGTGGGGTGAGCACATGGTGGGAGCCAGCCACCTCACCCTGTTATGAGTAAATCATAAGTGGGCTTGGGTATCCACCCATACGCGAGTAACATATCAGTGTATTCCTCCCGTTAGGGATGCTCTAACACCATATTCCTACCAAAGGGGAAGATTTAGCACCATGTTTCTCCCAAAAAGGAAGGCCGATTGTGGTGTCAAAATAATTAATTAATTCAATTCGCCCCGCGGAATGAATTCTATACAAAACTCAGGTTTTCCATCCCCGGCCTCTTTCTCTCTCTCGCCGTGCCGATTCCGAAAGAACCTGTCCGCGGCGACGGGAGACACCCTGTCTCTTGGGCCTACGGGGTCCTGCCTTCCACCCTAGCCCTGCCCATGAAAGTACATAGGGGCAGGGAGAAATCTGAGACCCTCCAGGCCATAGGAGCCACATTCCTCTAGAGACCCTGTGGCTGGGTAGCGGGAGAGGGAAGGAGAAAAAGAGGGTGTCATCACCCCCCAAACATGCAAGGCAAAGGCTGGGGGCCCAAACTGGAAGGAAAAGGGTTCAGGGCCAAACATGCAAGCCAAGGATAGGTGGGGGGCAAACCTGCAAGGAAAAGGGTGTGGAGCCCAAACTGGAACCAAAAGAGTTCGGGGACAAACTTGCAAGGCAAAGGCTGCGGGGTCCAAAGTGGAACCAAAAGTGTTCGGGACCAAAGCTGCAAGGCAAAGACGGGGGGAAACCTGCAAGGCAAAGGCTGTTGAGCACCAACTGGAACCAAAAGGATTCAGGGCCAAACCTACAAGGGAAAGGCTGCGGGGCCCAAACTGAAATGAAAAGGGTTCGGGGCCCTTAGCTGCAAAGCAAAGGTTGCGGGGCCCAAACCTGAACTAAAAGTGTTCAGGGACAAACATGCAAGGCAATCTCTGGGGGGACCAAATTGGAACAAAAAGGATTGGGAGACAAACTTGCATGGTAAAGGCTTTGGGGACTAAACTGGAAACTAAAGTGTTAGGGGACAAATCTGCAAGGCAAAGGCTAAGGAGCCCAAACCTGAAAGAAAAGGGTTTAGGGCCAAACTTACAAGACAAAGGTTGGGGGGATAAACAGGCAAGGCAAAGGCTGTGGGGCCCAAACTGGAATCAAAAGTGTTCCAGTCTAAACTAAATTTTCCCTTGGCTGACCTTTTCCCCTGGCCTAACCTTTTCCCTTAGCCTCATCTTTTCCCCTACCCTAGCCTTTACGCCTAGCCTAACCTTTCCCCTAATCTAACCACTTTCCATAGCCTAAATCTTTTCCCTTATACTAGCCTTTACACCTAGCCTAACTTTTACCCATATCCTAACCTTTCCCCTCGCCCAACCTTTTCCCTTGCCTAACCTATTCTCCTTGCCTAACGTTTTCCTCTTGCCTAATCTTTTCCCCTCACCTAACCTTTTCCTCTAGCCTAACCCTTTTTTCCTAGTGTAACCTTTTTCCCTGGCCTATTATTTTACCCAGGCCTAACTTTTTCCCTTAGCTAAACCTTTTCCCCTAGTCTAACAATTTGCCCTAGCCTTACCTCTTCACCTAAACTAACTTTTTCCGTTAGCCTAAACTTCTCCCTTGCCTAACCTTCTCCCTGGCCTAACCTTTTCTCCTATCCCAATCTTTTACCTTAGTCTAACCTATTCCCCTAGCCAAACATTTTCCACAGTGCTAAACCTTTCCCCTAGCCTAACTTTTTCTCTTTGCCTAATGTTTTCCTTTAACCTAACTTTTCCTCTAGCCTAATCTTTCCCTTGGCCTAACCGTTTCCCCTAGCCTAAACCTTTCCCTTGGCCTAAACTTTTCCCCTGCCTAACCATTTCCCCTGGCCTAAGCTATTCCTTGGCCTAACCTATTCCCCTTGCCTAACCTTTTCCCCTAGCCTAATCTTTTCCCCTAAGTTAAGCATTTCCCATAACCTAATGTTTTCTCCAGCCTAACCTTTTCTCCTTATGTAACATTTTCCCCTTGACTAATCTTTTCGTGGCCTTAACCTTTTCCCCTAGCCTAACCCTTATGCCTAGCCTTAACATTTCCCCTATTCTAACCTTTTCCCCAGGCCTAACCTTTTCCCAAGCCCTAACCTTTTCCCCTAGCCTAAACTTTTCCTCCAGCCAAACAATTTCTCCTAGCCTAAGATTTTCTCTTAACCAACATTTACAACTAGCTTAACCTTTCCCCTAGCCTAACCTTTCCCCTAGCCCTAATTTTTTCCCTTGGCTAACCATTTCCCCTGGCCTAACCTTTTCCCTTGGCCTAAACTTTATCCTAGCCTAACCTTTTTCCCTTGCCAAACGTTTCCCTTGGCCTATCCTTTCCCCTGATCTAACCTATTCCCATAACCTAAGCTTTTCCCTTAGCCTAACGTTTTCCCCTACCCTAAACTTTTCCCTTTCCTTAAACTTTTCCCCTACCTTAAACTTTTCCCCTACCTGAAACTTTTCCCCTAGGCTAACCATTTCCCATGGCCTAACATTTTCATTCATTCAGTAGTATTTATTGAGCGCTTACTATGTGCAGAGCATTGTACTAAGCATTTGTAATTTACAATTCGGCAACAGATAGAGACATTCCCTACCCAGTGACGGGCTTACAGTCTAATCGGGGGAGACAGATGGACAAAAACAAGACAACCTAATCACAATAAATAGAATCAAGGGGATGTACACCTCATTAACAAAATAAATAGGGTAATAAAAATATATACAAATGAGCACAGACCTGAGGAGAGGGGAAGAGAGAAGGGGAGAAGCAGAGGGAAAGGGGAGAAAGGGGGCTTAGCTAAGGGGAGGTGAAAGGGGGTAAAGAGGGAGCAGAGGGAGCAGAGGGAAAAGGGGAAGCTCAGTCTGGGAAGGCCTCTTGGAGGAGGTGAGCTCTCAGCAGGGCTTTGAAGAGGGGAAGAGAGTTTGGTGGAGGTGAGGAGGGAGGACATTCCAGGACAGCTGGAGGACGTGGTCCAGGGGTCGACGCGGGATAGGTGTGAACGGAGGACGGTGAGTAGGTGAGCGGCAGAGGAGCGGACCGTGCGGGGTGGGCAGTAGAAAGAGAGAAGGGAGGAGAGGAAGGAGGGGGCAAGGTGATGGAGAGTCTTGAAGTCCAGAGTGAGAAGTTTTTATTTCGTGCGGAGGTTGATAAGCAACCACTGGAGGTTTTTAAGGAGGGGAGTGACATGCCCAGAGTGTTTCTGCAGGAAAATGATCCGGTCAGCGGAATGAAGAATAGATTGGAGCGGGGAGAGACAGGAAGAAGGGAAATCAGAGAGAAGGCTGACACAATCATCCAGCCGGAATATTATGAGAGCTTGTACCAGTAAGATAGCCATTTGGATGGAGCAGAAAGGGCGGATCTTGGTGATATTTTAAAGGTGAGACCGGCGGGCATTGGTGACATTGGATGTGTGGGGCGAATGAGAGAGCTGAGTCAAGGATGACACCAAGGTTGCGGGCTTGAGAGATGGGAAGGATGGTCATACCATCCACAGTGACAGGGAAGTCAGGAAGAAGACAGGGCTTGGGAGGGAAGATAAGGAGCTCAGTTTTGGACTTTTCCCCTTAGACTAAGTTTCCTCTATCCTAACCTTTTCACCTAGCCTATCCTTTCTCACTACCCTAAACTTCTCCCTGGCATAACCTTCTCCCTAGCCTATCCTTTCCCCTGCCCTAACCTTTTCTCCTGTTCTAACCTTTTCCCATAGCCTGTTTCCCCTAACCCAACCATTTCCGTGGCATAACCTTTTTGCCTAGCTTATCCTTTTCTGCTAACCTAAACTTCTCCCTGGCATAACCTTCTCCCTGACCTATGCTTTTCCCTGGCCTAAACATTTCCCTGGTCTAACTTTTTCTCTTAGCCTAACCTATTCCCCTAGCCTACCCTTTTACCTAGCCTACCCTCTTCCCTTGGCCTAACTTTTTCCCTTAGCCTAAACTTTTCCCCTAGCTTTACCTTTTCCTCTGGCCTAACCTATTCCTCTGGCCTAACCTATTCCTCTGGCCTAACCTATTCCCCTGGACTAACCTATTCCCTGGTCTAATCTTTTCCCCTGGCCCAACCTTTTTCGTTTGCCTAACGTCTTCCCCTAGCCTAACCTTTTCCCCTAGCCTAACCTTTGCCCCTGGCCTAACCTTGTCCCTTGGCCTAACGTCTTCCCATGGCCTCCCCTTTCCCCTGTCCTAACCTTTTCCCTTAACCTAACCATTTCCCCTTACCTAACCTCTTCACCTAGCCTAAACCTTTCAGCTAGCCTAACCTTCTCCTTGGCCTAACCTTTTCCCCTAGCATTAACTTTTCCCCTAGCCTACCCCTTTTCCCTGACCTACCCTTTTCCCCTGGCCTACTCTTTTCCCCTCCCCTAACCTTTTCCTCTGTCCTAACCTTTTCCCCTGGCCTAACCTTTTCCCTTTGCTTAACCTTTTCCCCTGGCCTATCCTTTTCCCCTGGCCCAAGCTTTTCCCTTAGCCTAACGATTTCCCCTAGCCTAACATTTTCCCATAGCCTAACCTCTTCTCCTGGCCTAACTTTTTCCCATAGCCTAACCTGACTCCTAGCCCAACCTTTTCCCCTAGGCTAACCTTTTCCCTGACCTAACCTTTTCCCCCAGCCTTAGCTCATCCCCTGTCCTAACCTTATCCCCTGGCCTAACCTGATCCCTAAACTAATCTTTATTCTAGCCTAACCTTTTCCATTGGCCTAACCCTCTTCCTAGCCTAACCTTTTCCCCTAGCCTAACGCTTTTCTCTCGCCTAATATTTTCACCTAGCCTAACGTTTTACCCTAGCCTAACCTTTCCCCAGTCTCCTCTTTCCTCTAGCCTAACGTGTTCACCTAGCCTAACATTTTCTGTTAGACTAAGCTTCACCCTGGCTTAAACGTTTCCCCTAGACTAAACTCTTCCCCTTGCCTAACTTTATCCCCTGGCCTAACCTATTCCCCTAGGGTAATATTTTCCCTTAGCCAAGCCAAACTTTTCCCCTACCCTAACCTTTTACCCTATCCTTAACTTTTCCTCTGGCTTAACCTTTTCCCCTAGCCTAAACTTTTCCCTAGCCTGTTTTTGCCTAGCTTAACCTTTTACCTTGTTCTGTCCTTTTCCTTGACCTAACTCTTTAACCCAGTCTTACTTTTCCCCTTGGCCTAACATTTTCCTCTGGCCTAACATTTTGTCCTGGCCTACCCCTTTCCTCTTGCCTAACCTTTTCCCCTGGCCTAACCATTTCCTGTAGCCTAACCGTTTCCTGTAGCCTAATCATTTCCCTAGCCTATTTCCCATAGCCTAACCTTTTCCCCTAGCTTAACCTTTCCCCCTGACCTAACCTTTTCCCGTGGCCTAACCTCTTCCCCAGCCTTACCTTTGCCCCTAGCAAAAACCTCTCCCTTAGCCTAATCTTTACTCCTAGCCTAACCTTTTACCCTAGCATAACCCTTTCCCTTAGCCTAAGCCTTTCCCCTAACCTAACCTTTAAAACCAGTCTAACCTTTTCCCGAAGGCTTAACTTTCCCCTGGCCTAACCTATCCCCCTGGCCTAACCTTTTCCCTAGCATAACCTATTCCCTGACTTCAACTTTTCTCAGGGCCTAACCTTTTCCCCTGGCCTATCCTTTTCCCTAGCCTAACCTTTGTCCTAACCTAAACTTTACACCTTGCCTAACCTTTTCCCATAGCCTAAGCTTTCCCCTTGCCTATCCTTTTGCTCTAGCCTAACTTTTTCTGGAAGCGTAACCTTTTCCCATAGCCTAACCTTTCCTCCCTTTCCTCTCGCCTATTTCCTCTACCCTATCCTTTTCCCCTAGCTTAATCTTTTCTCCAAGACTAAGCTTTCCCCCCGCCTTTTCTTTTCCCTGTCCTAACCTCTTCTCCTGGCCTAAACTTTTCCATGACCTAAGCTTTTCCCCAGCCTAACCTTTTCCCCTAGCCTAAACCTTCACCTAGCTTAATCCTTTCCCTTAGCCTAATCTTTTACCTTAGCCTAACCCTTTCCCCTAGCCTAAGCTTTTCCCCTAAACTAATCTTTACAGCTAGCCTAACCTGTTTTTCCCCCAGCCTAACCTTTATACCTAGTCTAACCTTTTCCCGAAGGCTTAATGTTCCCCTGGCCTAACCTTTCGCCCTGACCTAGCCTATCCCCTTGGCCTACCTAACCTTTTCCCCTAGCATAACCTATTTCCCAGCTTCAACTTTTCCCAATGGCCTAACCTTTTCCCATAGCCTAACCTTTCCCCTTGCCTAAGCTTTTGCCCTAGCCTAACCTTTCCTGGTAACCTAACCTTTTCCCATAGCCTAACTTTCCTCTCGCCAACCATTTCCTCTAGCCTATCCTTTTCCTCTGACCTCATCTTTTCTCCTAGCCTAAACTTTCCCCCTGGCCTTTCCTTTTACCTGCCCTAACCTTTCCTCCTGGCCTAAGCTTTTCCATGACCGAAGCTTTTCCCCAGCCTAACCTTTTCCCCTAGCCTAAACCTCTCCCCAAGCTGTTCTTTTCCCCTAGCTTAATCATTTTCCCCAGCCTATCCTTTTCCCCTAGCCTAATCTTTTCCCCTAAACTAATCTTTACACTTAGCCTAACCTGCTTTTCCCCTAACCTAACCTTTACACCTAGCCTAATCTTTTCCCAAAGGCTTAACTTTCCTAACCTTTCCCCCTGGCCTAACCTTTTCCCCTAGCATAAGCTTTTCCCTGACTTAAACTTCTCCCATGGCCTAACCTTGTCCCCTGGCCTCTCCTTTTCCCTAGCCTAACCTTTCCCCTAACCTAAATTTTACCTCTTGCCTAACCTATGCCTTCCTGGCCTGGCCCCGAGGCCTTGGTGTTCCAGGTTTGGCTCCCTGCCTTGGCCTTCCCGGCCTGGCCTGAACACTTCTCGTTCCAGGTTGGGCCTACCCACCTTTGCCTTCCAGGCGTTCCCCCCGCCAACTCCCTGGCCTTTGCCTTCCTGGTTGGATCCCTCGGCCTTTTCCTTCCAGGCCTGGCCTCGAAACCTTCTCGTTTCAGGTTGGGCCCCCCCGGCATTTGCCTTCCAGACCAGGCCCTGAAGGCTTATCATTCCAGGTTTCACTGCCCAGCCTTTACCTGCCAGGCCTAGCCCTGAATCCTTCTCGTTCCAGATTTGGCTCTCCCTCCTTTGCCTTCCAGGTTGGAATCCTCCACCTTTTCATTCCAGTCATGGTCCCGGTCCCTTCTCATTCCATGTTGGGCCCTTCCCACCTTTGCCTTCTCGGCCTGGTCCCTAATCCTTCTCATTCCAAGTTTACCCCCAACGACTTTGCCTTCCTGGCCTGGCCCCAAAGCCTTCTCATTCCAGGTTTGGCCCTGAACCCTTCTTGTTCCAGCTTTGTCCCCCACCCGCCTTTGCCTTCCAGGCCTGGTCCCAAACCCCTCTCGTTGCAGGATCCCCCTACCCTGCCTTTGCCTTACAGGCCTCACCCCGAACACTTCTCGTATTAAATTTGGATCCCCGGCTTTGCCTTTCAGGCCTGGCCTCGATCTTTTCATGTTCCAGGTTTGGAGCCTCCGCCTTTGTGCTCCAGGTTGGACCCCAGGCCTTTTTCTCAGGACCTGGCCCCAAACCTTCCTCTTTCCAGATTTGGCCGCACAGACTTTTCTTTTCAGGTTGGACCACTGCCCCCCTTTGCCTTCTAGTCAGGATTCCAAACACTTCTTGTTCCTGGTTGGACCCCCCTGCGTTTGCCTTCCAGGTTTGGCCCCCTGTGTTTGCCTTCCAGGTTTGGGCTCCCGGCCTTTGCCTTCCCGGCCTGGCCCTGAACCCTTCTCGTTCCAAGTTGGGCCCCCACCTTTGTCTTCCAGGTTAGGCCTCCCCGCCTTTGCTTTCCAGCTTTGGACCCCTGCCTATGCCTTCTCTTTCAGGTCTGCCCCCGCCCCCTGCCATTGCCTTCCAGACCGGGCCCTGAACCCTTCTCGTTCCAGGTTTGCCCCCCCGACACCTTTGCCTTCCAGGCCTGGCCCTGAACCCTTCTCGTTCCAGGTTTGGCCCCCACGCCTTTGCCTTCCCAGCATGACCCCTAAGCCTTTGCGTTCCAGGTATGCCACCCCCTCTCCCCCCAGCCTTTGCCTTCCTGGTCTGTCCCCGAAGCATTCGTGTTCCAGGTTTGGTCCCCTGGTCTTTGCCTTCCCGGCCTGGCCATGAAGGGTTTTCATTCCAGGTTGGTCCCTCTCCACTTTTGCCTTCCGGGACTGGCCCCACACCCTTCTCTTTCCAGGTTTGTTCCCCCCAGCTTTGCCTTCCAGTCTCGGGCCCCCCTCATTTGCCTTCCCAGCCTGTCCTCGAACCATTCTCGTTCCAGATTTGCCCCCCACCCCCGGGCTTGCCTTCAAGGTTGGACTTCCCTGCTTTTTCGTTCCAGGCCTGGCCCCAAACCCTTATCATTCTAGGTTTGCCCTCCCTGCCTTTGCCTTCAATGACTTGACCCGAAGCCTTACCCTTCCAGGTTGGGCCTCCCCCCACACTTTGCCTTTCAGTTTGGGCCCCCCAGCCTTTGCCTTCCAGGCCTGATCCCGAATCCTTCTCGTTCAAGGTTTGGCTCCCCCACCTTTGCCTTCCAGGTTTGGCCCTGAACCCTTCTTGTTCCAGGCTTGCCCCCGCCCTCCCACCTTTGCCTTCTGGTTTGGGCCCCCCACCTTTGCCTTCCAGGCCTGGCCCTGAAAGCTTTTCATGCCAGATTTGGCTCCCCCGCCTTTGCCTTCCAGGTTTGGCCCTGAATCCTTCTTGTTCCAGGCTTACCCCCCAACCCCCCTGCCTTTGTCTTCTGGGTTGGGCCCCCGGCCTTTTCCTTCCAGGCCTGGCCAAGAAGCCTTCTCATTCCAGGTTTGGCCCCCCCCTTCTTTGCCTTCCGTGTTGGACTCCCCCACCTTTGCCTTCCAGGCCTGGCCCCGAACCCTTCTCATTCCTGGCTTGCCCTTCCCCCCTCTGGCCTTTTTTTCAGGTTGAACCCCCCCCCCCCCCGCCTTAGCTTTCCAGGCCCAGTCCCGAACTTTCTTGTTCCAGGGTGGACTCTCCCCGCCTATGCCTTCGAGGTTTAGCCTCCCCACATTTGTCTTCCAGGCCTGGCCCCAAACCCTTCTCGGTCCAGGTTTGGCCCCCCACCTTTGCTTTCCAGGTTGGACTCCCCCTCCTTTGCTTGACTCCCCCTCCTTTGCTTTCCAGGCCTGGCCACAAACCCTTCTCGGTCCAGGTTTGGTCCTGCACATTTTCCTTCCAGGCCGAGTCCTGAACCTTTCTTTCATTCATTCATTCAATAGTATTTATTGAGCGCTTACTATGTGCAGAGCACTGTACTAAGCGCTTGGAATGAACAAGTCGGCAACAGATAGAGACAGTCCCTGCCGTTTGACGGGCTTACAGTCTAATCGGGGGAGACAGACAGACAAGAACAATGGCAATAAATAGAGTCAAGGGGAAGAACATCTCGTAAAACAATGGCAACTAAATAGAATCAAGGCGATGTACATTTCATTAACAAAATAAATAGGGTGATGAAAATATATACAGTTGAGCAGACGAGTACAGTGCTGAGGGGATGGGAAGGGAGAGGGGGAGGAGCAGAGGGAAATGGGGGGAAAAGAGGGTTAAGCTGTGGAGAGGTGAAGGGGGGGGTGGTAGAGGGAGTAGAGGGAGAAGAGGAGCTCAGTCTGGGAAGGCCTCTTGGAGGAGGTGAGTTTTAAGTAGGGTTTTGAAGAGGGGAAACCCTTCTCTTACCTGGTCGGGCCCCTCCACCTTTGTCTTCCAGGCCTGGCCCTGACCCCTTCTCGTTACAGGTTTGGCCTCCACGCCTTTGCCTTCCTAGACTGGCCCGGAAGCCTTCTCGTTCCAATTTTGCCCCCCCAGCCTTTGCTTTCCCAGCCTGGCCCCAAAGCCTTCGCGTTCCAGGTTTGCTGCCCCCCAGACTTTGCCTTCCCAGTCTGGCCCCGAAGCATTCCTGTTCCAGGTTTGGCCTCCTGGCCTTTGCCTTCCCAGCCTGGCCACGAAGGCTTCTTGGTCCAGGTTGGGCGCTCCCCGCTTTTGCCTTCCAGGCCTGGCCACAAAACCTTCTCTTTCCAGGTTTGTTCCTCCAGCCTTTGCCTTCCAGGCCTGGCCCTGAACGCTTATCGTTCCAGGTTTACCCTCCTTCCCCACCACAGCCTTTGCCTCCCAGGCCTGGCACCGAACCCTTCTCGTTACAGATTTGACCCCCATGTCTTTGCCTTCCATGCTTGGCCCCGAACGCTTCTTGTTCCAGGTTTGGGCCCCCTGCCTTTGCCTTACAGGTTGGACCGCCCCGCCTTTGCCTTCCAGGCCAGCCCCGAACCCTCCTTGTTCCAGGATTGCCCCCCCCACCTTTCCTTTCCCTTTTGGACCCCCCGCCTTTGCCTTCTAGGTTTGGACCCTCCCGCCTTTGCCTTCCAGGTTGGGCCCCCCAACCTTTGCCTTACAAGCCTGGCCACGAACACTTCTCATTCCAGGTTTGGTGCCCCTACATTTTCCTTCCAGGCCTGGCCCCCAAACCTTCTCTATCCTGGATGGCCCCCCTCTCATTTGCCTTCCAGGCATGGTCCTTTCCATTCCCCTTTTCATTCCAGGTTGGTCTCCCCAGTCTTTGCCTTCCAGGTTTGGCCCCCCGCCTTTCTCCACCAGGTTGGGCCCCTGCTCCGTTGCCTTCCAGGCCTGTCCCCGAACCCATCTCGTTTCAGGTTTCCCCTGCCTAACCTTTCCCCCATCCGATCATTTTTACCAGGCCTTACCTTTTACCCTAACCTAAACGTTCCCCAGCCTAACGTTTTTGCCTAGCCTAACCTTTTCCTTTGGTCTAGCCTTTTCCCTGAACTAATCTTTTCCCCTGGCCTAACTTTTCCCTTAGCCTAAACTTTTCCTCCAGCATACACTTTTCCCCTAGCCTATCTTCTTCCCCTGGCCTAAGTTTTTCCCATAGCCTAACCTGACCCTTAGCCTGACCTTTACCCTAGCCTAACATTTTTCCTAGACTAAACCTTTCCTTGGCCTATCCTTTTCCCTGACCTAAGCTTTTCCCATAGCCTTACCTGTTCTCCTGGCCTAACTTTTTCCCCTGGCCTAACCTTTTCCCCATCCTATCATTTTTACCAGGCCTAGCCTTTTCCCCAGACTAAACTTTTTCCCCAGCCTAACCTTTTCTCCTCGCCTTGCCATTTCCCCTGGCCCAACCATTCCCTGGCCCAACCTTTTACCCTGGCCTAATCTTATCCCTTAGCCTAACGTATTCCCCGGCCCAACCTTTTACCCTGGCCTAATCTTATCCCTTAGCCTAACGTTTTCCCCTAGCCTAACCCTTCTTGTTCCAGGTTGGTCCCCCCTGACCACTGCCTTTCAGACCTGGCCCCAAAGCCTTCTCATTCCAGGTTGGGGCCCCCAACCATTGCCTTCCACTCCTGGCCCCGAATCCTTCTCCTTCCATGTTTGGCACCACTGCTTTTTCCTTCCAGGCCTAGCCCTAAACCCTTCTAGTTCCAGGTTACACTCCCCAGCCTTTGCCTTCCCAGCCTGGCCCCAAACCCTTATCGTTCCAGATTGGGTCCCCACACCTTTGCCTTTGAGGCCTGTCCCCGAAGCCTTCTTGTTCCAGGTTGGGCCGTTCCACTTTTGCCTTCCAGGTTGGACTCCCCCTCTTTTGCCTTCCAGGCCTGGTCCTGAGCCCTTCTCATTTCAGGTTTGCCCCCCTCCCCATCTTTGCCTTCAAGGTTGGACACTCCCACCATTTCTTTCCAGGCCTGGCCCCAAGCCCTTTTAGTTCCAGGTTTCAGCCCCCCTCCCCCCACCAGCCTTTGCCTTCCAGGTGGAAACCACCCCGCCTTTGCCTTCCAGGCCTGGCCCTGAACCCTTCTGGTTACAGATTTGACCCCCACTCCCCACCTTTGCCTTCCCAGCCTGCCTCTGAAGCATTCACATTCCAGGTTTGCCCCCCCAAAGCATTTGCCTTCCTGACCTGGCCCTGAAGCCTTCGCGTTCCAGCTTTGGCCCCCCAGGCTTTGCCTTCCAGGTATATGTGTATAGATAGATAGATAGAGATATATACTATAGCATTTCATTGTAAGCAGGTTTTCCAGTAGTGACTCCGCTAAGATTGAGGAAGACGCACCTTCTCTCAAATCTCTTTATAACTGGCTGCAGTTGGCAGGATAGGAAGCAAAATGGTTCGTACTGACAACTAGACTCCTGATGCACTGCAGTGCAAAGATCGATGAAAAACAGCTTCCTTTTCTCGATTTCTATATTACATGGAACCGACTTCAGTCCCCTGTATAACAACAATAAAGGAGACAGACGATAGTTGTACCGATCCTTGGCTAACAGTGCATAGTTCATCAGGATCTAGTCTTCCGCCTGAGTCGTTTACCTTCTAGCCTGCTGAGATTGAATGTGAGGATGGTGAGTGAGTGGGTTTTTTCTTTACTCTGTGAAAGTCACCTCCTGGCATGAAATGCCATATGGGAGCATCATGTCCGGATTCTAATGTTCTGGCGGACCCCAGGTTTCTTCCATCCTTCTAAGTGTAAATAAGTGTAAATAAGAGAGTTGAAACATGTCAAGGCACGACATACTTTATGACACCTGCAAGAAATTCTGAATGTTCTGTTCCATATAGAATAGTCACAAAGAATCAGAAGATGCATACACCAGTCAATGAAACGTAGAGTAGCAGCTCATCAGGAGTCTATTTTTCTACAGGTATCATTTTTCTTCTACTCTGCTGACTAGGCAAGTTAAATAAGAAAGCCAATTGAATGTGCTTTTCTAGAGCTCTTTAGGTTGAAACCAGTTTGGCACGAAATGTCGCCTACACTCTTCTGGTACTTTGAACTGTACAAAGGTAATGTAGAGATGGAAGGTATCTACCCCGATCGTTGCCCTCCACTGTACAGCCCACGAAGAGTCTTATCTTCTGTATGAGTCAGTTTTCTTCTAGCCTGCTAAATTAGCCAAGTTAAATCAGAAAGTTGATGAACGTGGGTTTCTTCTAAAACTATCAAAGCCACCTGCATTAAGACCCGCATGGCAAGAAATGCTGTAAGACCGCCCTTTTTGGAAATGTTCAAATGTTCAGTTCCTTGCACTCCTGAAATACAGTGAAGGAGGTATCTACGCTGATCCTTGTTCTGCAGTATTCAGTCTGTGTGGAGTCTAGTGTTTTGCAGGAGTCAGTTTTCTTCTAGCTTCCTCAGTAAATAAGGGTGAATGTGTTTTGAGGAGTGTTCGTATTCTCCTTCCTGAAAGAAGCACTTGTGATGAAACTGTTTCCAGGCCAAAGTGCTAATTGGGAGCCTTATTAGAATTTCTACTGTTTGGTTCCATGTGCCATAGAAATCCAGAAGAGGAAGATGTTTACGCCGATCCTTGCACTGCAGTCCATCAGGCGTCTAGTTTACGGTACCTACCATTTTCCTTCTAACCTGCCAGCTACAGCAGGTTTACATGAGATTTGATGGAAGCTGCGTTTTTCTCAATCCTAACAAAGTCAGGAGCGTTGAAACCCACCTGGCACAAAATGCTAGATGACCTCTTCATGAAAAGTCCAATCTTCGGTCCCATGCACAACAGCAATAAAGGAGACAGAAGATAGATCCTTGACCGGCAGTACACATCTCATCAGGATCTAGTCGTCTTCTAGTCTAGTCTGCCTCTAGCCTGCTGCGGTGTGACGGTGTTGATGGGTGCATGTGTGATGCAATGCTAAATGTTCAGTTTCACGTAAACTTGGAACGCAGAAATAGAAGATGCCCTCACTGATCTGTCCGCTGCAGTATGCAGCGCATCGGGAGTCCAATGTTCTGTGCACTCCAGGGATATTCCAATGAAGTCTACTTGCATTGAAACCCGCATGGCACGAAATGTCATATGACTTCAGCTTGAAATTTCCAATCTTGAGTCCTAGGTAAAACAGCGAGAGTATAAGAGAAGCCAGCTACACTGATGTTTCCTGGGAAAGTACAGCCCAGCAGGAGCCTAGTACTCTTCATGAGGCTTTTTTCTTCTAGCCTGCTAAGAAAGAGTGAATGCAATGCGTGAATGTGTAACTTCTTCATTCCATGAAATAGGTTGGCTTTGAAAATTCTCTGGAACGAAACGCTCTGTGGCAGCAAAGGGTTCACCGGGAGCAGAGGTTGGGCCGGGAGCAAAGGTCAGACCCGCAGAAAAGGTTAGGCCGGAAGAAAAGGTCAGACCTGCAGAAAAGGTTAGGCCGGAAGAAAAGGTCAGGTCGGGAGCCCAGGTCAGGCCGGAAGCAGAGGTTTAGCCGGGAGGAAAGATTAGGCCGGGAGCAAATGTCGGGCCGGGAGCAGAGGTGGGGCCGGGAGCAAAGGTGGGGCCGGGAGCAGAGATCAGACCCGCAGAAAAAGGTGAGGCCGGAAGAAAAGGTCAGGTCAGGAGCACAGGTCAGGCCGGGAGCAGAGGTGGGGCCGAGAGCAAAGGTCAGACCCGCAGAAAAGGTTAGGCCGGAAGAAAAGGTCAGACCCGCAGAAAAAGGTTAGGCTGGAAGAAAAGGTCAGGTCGGGAGCACAGGTCAGGCCGGGAGCAGCGGTTTAGCCGGCAGAAAAGATCAGGCCGGGAGCAAAGGTCGGGCCGGGAGCAGAGGTTTAGCCAGGAGCAGAGGTTTGGCCGGGAGAAAAGATCAGGCCGGGAGCAAAGGGCAGACCGCCGAAAAGGTGGGGCCGGGAGCAAAGGGCAGACCCGCCGAAAAGGTTTAGCTGAGAGAAAAGGTCAGGCGGGAGCAGAAGTTTGGCGGGAGAAAAGGTGGGGCCGGGAGCAAAGGGCAGGGCAGGAGCAAAGGTCAGATGCGCAGAAAGTACGGCCGGGAGCTCAGGACCGACGGGGAGAAAAGGTGGGGCGAAGCTGAGGACCGACCCAGGGGAGGAGAGGGAGCCAGGGGGAGGGCAGGGGCCAAGACAAGCCGGGGGAGGGGGGCAAGGGGGAGGAGGGCGGAGCCCAGGGGGAGCCGGGGGGAGCGCCAGCCCGGGGAGGGCCGGCAGCCGAAACGGGGGTGGCGGCGGCCAGGGCCGAGGGGGAGGGCCGGAGCGAGGGCGGTGGGCGTTCCGGGAAGACCGGAGCAAAGGTCGGGCCGGGAGCAGAGGCCAGACCCGCAGGAAAAGGTTAGGCCGGAAAGAAAGGTCAGGTCGGGAGCACAGGTCAGGCCGGGAGCAGAGGTGCGGGCCGGGAGCAAAGGGTCAGCACCCGCGAGAAATAAGCTTAGGCCGGCTAAGAAAGGTCAGACCTGCAGAAAAGGTTAGGCCGAAGAAAAGGTCAGACCCGCAGAAAGGTCAGGTCGGGAGCACAGGGTAGGCCGGATCAGAGGTTTAGCCGGCAGAAAGATTAGGCCGGGAGCAAAGGTCGGGCCTGGAGCCGAGGCTTAGCCGGGAGCAGAGGTTTGGCTGACAGCACAGGTGGGGGCCGGGAGCACAGGCCAGACCCACAGAAAAGGTCAGGCCGTAGAGGCAAAGGTCAGGCCCGCAGAAAAGGTTAGGCCGGAAGAAAAAGGTTCAGGTTGGGAGCACAGGTCAGGCCGGGGAGAAGAGGTTTAGCTGGCAGAAAAGATTAGGACGGGAGCAAAGGTCGGGGCGGAGCAGAGGTTTAGCCGGGAGCAGAGGTATGGCCGGGAGAAAAGATCAGGCCGGGAGCAAAGGGCAGACCGCCGAAAAGGTTGGGGCCGGGAGCAAAGGGCAGACCCGCCGAAAAGGTTTAGCTGAGAGAAAAGGTCAGGCTGGGAGCAGAGGTTTGGCCGGGAGAAAAGGTGGGGCCGGGAGCAAAGGGCAGGGTGGGAGCAAAGGTCAGACGCGCAGAAAAGGTCCGGCTGGGAGCTCAGGACCGACGGGGAGAAAAGGTGGGGCGAGCTGGGGACCGACCCAGGGGAGGAGAGGGAGCCCGGGGAGGGCAGGGGCCAAGACGAGCCGGGGGGCAAGGGGAGGAGGGCGGGAGCCCAGGGGGAACCGGGGGGGAGGGGGGGCCCGGGGAGGCCGGCAGCCGAAACGGGGTGGCGGCGGCCAGGGCCGAGGGGGAGGGCCGGAGCCGAGGGCGGCGGGCGCTCCGGGAAGACCGGAGGCTGGGGACCAAGCGGAGGCCAGGCAGACGGCGGGGCCCGAGGCCAAGGCCAGGCGACGGGAGGACAAGGGGGGTGGCGGGAGGTGAAAGGGGGGCGCGAGGGGCCAAAGGCCAAGGCCGGGACCAAGGGTCACCGGGCGAACAGCCGGCAGGAGGGGGCAAAGGGGAGCCGGGGCCAAAGGGCAGGGCCGGAGCCACCGGGAGGAGGCCCCGACAAGGGCAGGGGAAACGAGGGAAACGGCGCCGGGCCGGGGCCAAGGGGGCGCCTCGGGCCAGAAGGGAGGGCGCGCAGAGCCAGGCCAGGCCAGGCCAGGCCAGGCCAGGCCATGCCAGGGGGAGAGAGCCGGGGCAAGGGCAAGAGGGGAGGGCCCAAGACGGGGAAAAGCGGGGGAAGACCGGGCCGTCCCGCAGGGGCGCCGGTGGGGCCGGAGAGTCCAAAGCCACAAGAAGAACAAGAAGAAGAAGAAGAAGAAGAAGCCACCTCCGCTTGCTGCTCCTCCTCCTCCTTCGCGTCCTGCTGGTCGGGGGCAAGGAAGAAGCAGGGGGGCGGTCGGTCCTGCGGGGCCTGGCTGTCCAGCCGCTCGAGGCGAGAGCCTGACCTGGCGGCGGCGGCGGGGCGGCGGGGGCGACTCCGAGGGTGCGGCACACCCGCTCCCCCCTCCCCAACGACTCACCTGCAGGTCCTCTCCTTGTCCTCCCGCGACGGGGCTCGGGGCCCAAAGTCGGGGTGGCCCCACCGAGGGACGGGCAGCAGCCCCCATCGTCGGGCCCGGGTGGGCCGGGGCGGCTCTGCCGGCAGGCCCCACCGCGGTTCGGGCCTGGCAGGGCAAGAGAAACAAAGGCCAGGGTGAGCCAGCGAGCCGGCCAGCCAGCGAGCCAGCTCCCACCTCCGGCCGAGATGCGGGGCCCCTGCCCGCCCTCACTTGCGCCCGCGGCCATCAGCCGCCCCCGCCCCACCCGGACCCGCGCCCCCTCAGCCCGGAAAGGGGGCCAGCTGGGCGGGGGAGCGGCAGGGTCTCCTTGGGGGCCCGGGCAGGCCTGGGGCCGGGAGGGCGGCGGGGGTTGCGGTGCTGCGCCTGTCCCCAGCCGAGCAGATCGCACTGGCCGGCCGCAAGGAGCCCGGACCCCTGGGGTCTCGGGAGGGGCTTGCGTCTCATCCCGCGGCTTCCCCCGCCACCACTCACCTAGGCAGACGCACCCCCGCCTCCCCTCTGCCGCCTGGGGTGGCGCGCAGCGGCCATCAGGGAGAGGGCCGAGGCGGCAGGGGGTCGGACCCCGGGAGAAGACCGACGAGCCTCCAAGGCAGGGAGCGGCACTGGGCACCCGACGGGGGCTGACAGGGGCCCCACAATGGGGCAGCGCCCAGTCCGCCACAGCGCACAGGTGGCGGCGTGGGGTTGGCTGGGCCCATGGGGAGGCGAGGGCCACCAGAGAGGCCCGTGGCAACGGTCAGGCCCGGGCGGACCCAGGAGACCGAGGGAGACGGGTCGACCGGGAGGAGAAGGCGAGACGGGGAGAAGAAAAAAAAGCGGGGGGCGAGGGGAGACGGATGGGGGGCTGGGGGGAAAGTGGGGCCCGGGGACAGAGTGGGGCCGGGCCCCGAAAGGACGGGACGGGGAAGGGGGTGGCCGGGAGAAGAAAGGGGGCTGAGGGCAAAAGGTGGGGCCGGGAAGCCGGCCGACGGGCCGCAAACTGGGGGACCTAGGACAAAGGGGGAGGCACGAAGAAAAGGGACCGCGGCGACAAAAGGCCGGGCCCGGGAACAGAGGTCGGGGAGAGGAAAAGGTCCGACGAGGGGAAAAGGGGGTGGGGGGGCGAGGCGACAAGGGGACGGGGCCGGGAAAGGGGAGGCCCACAGCCGAGGGGAGGCCCGGACACAAAACGGAGCAGCCGAGGAGCAAAGGGTTCACGGGGAGCAGAGGTTGGGCCGGGAGCAAAGGTCAGACCCGCAGAAAAGGTTAGGCCAGAAGAAAAGGTCAGCTCGGGAGTCCAGGTCAGGCCGGAAGCAGAGGTTTAGCCGGGAGGAAAGATTAGGCCGGGAGCAAAGGTCGGGCCGGGAGCAGAGGTTTAGCCGGGAGCAGAGGTTTGGCCGGGAGCAAAGGTCGGGCCGGGAGCAGAGGCCAGACCCGCAGAAAAGTTTAGGCCGGAAGAAAAGGTCAGGTCGGGAGCACAGGTCAGGCCGGGAGTAGAGGTTGTGCTGGGAGCAAAGGTCAGACCCGCAGAAAAGGTTAGGCCGGAAGAAAAGGTCAGACCCGCAGAAAAAGGTGAGGCCGGAAGAAAAGGTCAGGTCAGGAACACAGGTCAGGCCGGGGGCAGAGGTTTAGCCGGCAGAAAAGATTAGGCCGGGAGCAAAGGCCAGACCCGCAAACGAAGTTAAGCAGGAAGAAAAAGGTCTGGCCGGGAGCAGAGGTGTAGCCGGGAGGAAAGATTAGGCCGGGAGCAAAGGTCGGGCCGGGAGCCGAGGTTTAGCCGGGAGCAGTGGTTTGGCCGGCAGCAAAGGTGGGGCCGGGAGCAGAGGCCAGACCCGCAGAAAAGGTCAGGCCGGGAGCAAATGTCAGGCCCGCAGAAAAGGTTAGCCCGGAAGAAAAAGGCCAGGTCGGGAGCAGAGGTTTAGCCGGCAGAAAAGATTAGGCCGGGAGCAAAGGTCGGGCCGGGAGCAGAGGTTTAGCCGGGAGCAGAGGTTTGGCCGGGAGAAAAGATCAGGCCGGGAGCAAACGGCAGACCCACCGAAAAGGTGGGGCCGGGAGCAAAGGGCAGACAGGCAGAAGAGGTTTAGCTGAGAGAAATGTTCAGGCCGGGAGCAGAGGTTTGGCCGGGAGAAAAGGTGGGGCCGGGAGCAAAGGGCAGGGCGGGAGCAAAGGTCAGACGCACAGAAAAGGTCCGACGGGAGCGGCCTGCCCGGGAGGGGGCAAAGGGGAGCCGGGGCCAAAGGGCAGGGCCGGAGCCGCCGGGAGGAGGCTCCGACAAGGGTGGGGAAATGAGGGAAACGGCGCCGGGCCGGGGCCAAGGGAGCGCCTCGGGCCAGAAGGGAGGGCGTGCAGAGCCAGGCCAGGCCAGGCCAGGCCAGGCCAGGGGGAGAGAGCCAGGGCGAGGGCAAGAGGGGAGTGCATAAGACGGGGAAAAGCGGGGGAAGACCGGGCCGTCCCGTGGGGGGGCCGGTGGGCCTGTAGAGTCCAAAGCCACAAGAAGAACAAGAAGAAGAAGAATCCTCCTCCGCTTGCTCCTCCTCCTCCTCCTACGCATCCGGCTGGTCGGGGCAAGGGAGGAGGAGGTGGGGGGGTGCGGCTGGTCCGGCGGGGCCTGGCTGTCCAGCCGCTCGGGGCCGGATCCTGCCCCGGCAGCGGCGGCGGCAGCGACGACGGTGAGGGCGACTCGGAGTGTCCGGCGACCCCATTCCCTCCCCCCCGACTTACGTGCAGGTGCTCTCCATCTTCTCCCACTAAGGTCGGG